>NW_027140357.1:1218824-1523530 GCF_036365525.1 Heterodontus francisci | reverse complement strand
GACACCAAGTAACAAAGACATACACTGATACCCAGTAACAGAGACATACACTGACACCAAGACACAGAGACATGCACTTACACCAAGTATTTTGACATACACTTACACCAAGTAACAAAGACAGACACTGACACCCAGTAACAAAGAAATCCACTGACAACAAGTCACAAACACATACACTGACTCCAAGTAACAAAGACATACACTTACACCAAGTAACAAAGACATACACTGACACCCAGGAACACAGACACACACTGACACCAAGTAACAAAGACACGTACTTACACCAAGTAGCAAAGACATACACTGACAAGAAGTAACAAAGACACACACTTATACAAAGTAACACCGACATACACTGACAGCAAGTAACATAGACAGACAATTACACCAAGTAACAAAGAAATACACTTCCACCAAGTATTTTGACATACACTGACACCAAGTAACAAAGACATACACTGATACCCAGTAACAAAGACATACACTGACACCAAGTAACAAAGACATACACTGATACCCAGTAACACAGACACACACTTACACCAAGTAACAAAGACATACACTGACACCAAGTCACAAAGACACACACTGACACCCAGTAACAAAGACATACACTTACACCAAGTATTTTGACATAAACTTGCACCAAGTAACAAAGACATACACTGACACCCAGTAACTAAGACATACAGTGACACCAAGTCACAAACACATACACTGACACCAAGTAACAATGATATACACTTCCACCAAGTAACAAAGACATACATTGATACCCAGTAACATAGACACACACTGACACCCAGTTAGAAACACACAATGACCCCCAGTAACATGGACACACACTGACCCCCAGTAACACAGACACACACTTACACCAAGTAACAAAGACATACACTGACACCAAGTAACAAAGACATACATTGATACCCAGTAAAACAGACGTACACTTACAACAAGCAACAAAGACACACACTGATACCCAGTAACACAGATGCACACTTACACCAAGTAACAAAGACAGACAGTTACACCAAGTAACACAGACATACACTTACACCAAGTATTTTGACATACACTGACACCGAGTAACAAAGAAATCCACTGACAACAAGTCACAAACACATACACAGACACCAAGTAACAAAGACATACACTGATACCCAGTAACACAGACACTCACTTACACCAAGTAACAAAGACATACACTGACACCAAGTCACAAAGACACACACTGACACCCAGTAACAAAGACATACACTGACACCAAGTCACAAAGACATACACTGATACCCAGTAACAAGGACATACACTGATACCCAGTTACACCGACACACACTGACACCAAGTAACAAAGACATACACTGACACCAAGTAACAAAGACATACAATTACACCAAGTAACAAAGACACACACTTACACCAAGGAACACAGACATGCACTGACACCAAGTAACAAAGACATACACTTACACCAAGTAACAGAGACAGACAATTACACCAAGTAACAAAGACAAACACTTACAACAAGAATTTTGACATACACTGACGCCAAGTATCAAAGACATACACTTACAGCAAGTAACAAAGACACATACTTACAACAAGTAACACAGACATACACTGACACCAAGTAACAAAGACATACACTTACACCAAGTAAGAAAGACAGACAATTACACCAAGTAACAAAGACATACACTTACACCAAGTATTTTGACATACACTTGCACCAAGTAAGAAAGACATACACTGACACCCAGTAACTAAGACAGACAATGACACCAAGTCACAAACACATACACTGACACCAAGTAACAAAGACATACATTGATACCCAGTAACACAGACAAACACTGACACCCAGTTAGAAACACACACTGACCCCCAGTAACACAGACACACACTGACCCCCAGTAACACAGACACACACTTACACCAAGTAACAAAGACATACACTGACACCAAGTAACAAAGACATACACAGATACCCAGTAACACAGACGCACACTTACACCAAGTAACAAAGACATACACTGACACCAAGTAACAAAGACATAGACTGATACCCAATAACACGGACGCACACATACACCAAGTAACAAAGACATACACCTCCACCAAGTAACACAGACATACACTTACACCAAGTATTTTGACATACACTTACACCAAGTAACAAAGACATACACTGACACCCAGTAACAAAGAAATCCACTGACACCAAGTAACAAAGACATAAACTGACACCCAGGAACACAGACACACACTGACACCAGGTAACAAATACAACGCGATCGGTAGGTGGCGCTGTTTTGGCACATGCGCAGATACAGCATGTGCCACGAAAACGTCACAGCCTGCGACTGTTGCAGCTGCCAGGACTAAAGATGGCGCTATTCAAAAAATCACAGAGATGAAACCTAACAAACACGTGGCAGAATACAATGGCCGGAGTGAGAGAGTGGAGCGGGCCGGGGAGATCAGCGCGGGGGCCGGGGAGATCAGCGCGGGGGCCGTGGAGAGCATCGCGGGGGCCGGGGAGATCAGCGCGGGGGCCGGGGAGATCAGCGCGGGGACCAGGCAGATCAGCGCGGGGGCCGGGGAGATCAGCGCGGGGGCCGGGGAGATCAGCGCGGGGACCAGGCAGATCAGCGCGGGGGCCGGGGAGATCAGCGCGGGGACCGGGGAGATCAGCGCGGGGGCCGGGGAGATCAGCGCGGGGGCCGTGGAGATCAGCGCGGGGGCCGGGAAAGGCAGCGCGGGGGCCGGGAAAGGCAGCGCGGGGGCCGTGGAGAGCAGCGCGGGGGCCGGGGAGATCAGCGCGGGGGCCGGGGAGAGCAGCGCTGGGAGACCAGCGGTAGCGGTGCCGGGGAGGGGGGGGGGGGAGAAAGAGGGAGAGGGAGGGGGGGAGAAAGAGGGAGGGGGGAAGGGGGAGAAAGAGGGAGGGGGAAGGGGGAGAAAGAGGGAGGGGGGAGGGGGAGAAAGAGGGAGGGGGGAGGGGGAGAAAGAGGGAGGGGAGAGGGGGAGAAAGAGGGAGAGGGAGGGGGGAGGGAGAGGGAGGGGGAGTAAGAGGGAGGGGGGAGAAAGAGGGAGGGGGGGAGAATGAGGGAGAGGGAGGGGTAAGGAAGGGGGGAGGGGGAGAGCTGGGGGGAGAGGGAGGAAGGGGAGAGAGTGCGGGGGGAGCAGCGGAACGGAAGAGGAGTGTAGCAAAAGACTTACTGGCCAGTCCCTGGACCCGGTGACACCAAGGTCTTCGCACGCTCGCTCCCCGCGGCTCTCTACGGCCTCTCGCTTCCGGCCCTCTCCATTCAGCCGTTCCCTCCAGCTGCGGATGCCCAATCCAGTTGCTTTCTCCCCTACCCAGTTGCTTTCTCTACTTCTCCTCAGTACTTCAGGCATTGCAACTGTTTGGTCCCTGCATTTTGCATGCTCCCTCTCCCCACCCCTCCCCGCACTCTCCCTCTTCAAACACCCCTCCCTCTGCCCCCCCACCATAGTTGAATATCTGAAGTGCAGTTGCAAAGTCGGGGAAATAGCATGCAAAACAAAACCTCAACAATTCTGGGTTTAATTATTGAAAAGTTTTATTAAGTTCATTAAGTATCCGAGGAACTGCTGTGCATGGATACATGAGTGTTGTGTCCAGCATTCCCGTTAGACAGGCCGATTCTCTGCTATGCACAGCTGAAGAGATTGTTCCTGGAGAGCCTTGTGGTGAATAAAAGCTTGGCTCTCTATTCCACTACTGTATTGTCCATGTGAAGAAGGCAAAGTCACAAGAGTCTGAGCTCAGTCTATTCTTGGTGAATGTTCCCCAAGTGCATCCCAATGTGCATTCCCAATTCATCCATAAATGCAATGTTCCTTTCCACATCGTGATGAGCTCCGCAGCATGATCTAGTTGCCTTCGTTGCTTGAATGCTGACCTTAAGTCTCAAGGATTGTTTTCTCGACGGCATGTTTTACATGAAAAGAAATAAAGCAAATCAGAGTCAGTGCTTGCCTCCCTCCATCCACTGAAATTACTGTTGTGCACACCTTTTTAAGTTCTGCAGTGAAGGCACCAATTGATAACGTCGCCAATGAAGCACTTATTACCCACCTCAGATGCAGGAATCAGCACATCCTTGCGTCCTCTCCCGCACTGCCTCCTTTGCTTGAATGCCGTCCTTAAATGTCAAGGATTGTTTTCTCAAGGGCACGTTTTACATGAAAGAAAATAAGGAAAGAACATCAGTGTCAGAGCTTCCCTCCCTCCAATGAAATTACTGTTGAGCATGCTTTGTGTTCTGCGGTAAAGGCATGTACTGATAACACCGCCAATGAATCAATTAGTACCCACCTCAGCTGTCGGAGGCAGGATGATGTTACTGCCCCTATCTCGTGATGGTTCAATGCTGCTCTCAGGGAAAACATGAATGATGTGAGGGTGCTGGAAAAGAAGCACATTTCTTTTGGGCTATGAACATAAAGCTGGCCATTTAGCTCAGCAGTTCCCTGCCAGTGGTTATGTTACTCGTGCGTCTTTCCATCCATTCCCATTTAATCCTGCCTACGACTATCACCAGTTGTGTTCACAGCAAGAGCATTCACATTTCTGCTACCACTGGACACGGCATGCTTGTTTCTTTTAGTGCTCAGTCTCTTCTTGCTGAATGTTCCCCAAGTGCTTGACCCCTTTGGACGCCCTCTCTGCTTGACAGGCAGCAACTGGCAATTGCGGAGTCTCACAAGGCTCTGCATGGTTGTTTCAACGTCGGATGGGGTAACAGGTGGCTGTGTGTCCATGAGCACTGCCCTGATGGGTGTAGGAGCAGGTAACTGTGTGCCCATGTGCACTGCCCTGATGGGTGTAGGAGCAGGTAACTGTGTGTCCATGTGCACTGCCCTGATGGGTGTAGGAGCAGGTGACTGTGTAACTGAGCAGCAAGGAGAGGGTACCGCAGGTAGGGGAAGTGGAGATTTGGACAGGTAGGCACATGTATGGTCCATCAGATCATTAGGCCAGGGGGTGAGACGCTCAGGATCCAGGGTTTGTGACACGTGACTGATGTCCAGCGCGCGGCCACCTCCATCCGAAGGTGCTTCCGGGCAATTGTTGGGCATAGTAAATGGCTCCATCTCATCAGCCAGTCCTTGCTGCCAGCGGAGAGTCTGTTGCCGCAGCCAGTCCAGTCTCCTCATGAATGCTGCCGTTCCACTCTGAAGAACGGCCTGTTGCAGCTGGTACAATTGATCTGAAAGCAAGCGGTATTTTTCATTGTGGCTGAGGGGCCTTGGCTGTTCCTCTGTAATCACAATGGCAGCAGCCATGCCTGTCGTCGTTGGTGTCTGAGATGCACGCCAGCGACAATTGGGGGCGAGCCTGTCCAAAGGCAGACCCAGATGCCTCTGCACAACAACAGCACGTTTGCAGGGCAACAAAATCTGAATGGAGAAGATGCAGCTGCAGGTAGCCTGGCCATCATGTATCTGCAGTGTGTACTGTTTGGCGCCAGAAATCACAGTCACTGTGCCTTCATCCTGCTACCTGCGGTGGCCCAGACAATGGAAATGTTTTCAGAGCAACTCACAACAAGGGCTGGTGAACATGCGGTGGCCCAGACAATGGAAATGTTTTCAGAGCAACTCACAACAGGGAATGGAGAACATGCGGTGGCCCAGACAATGGAAATGTTTTCAGAGCAACTCACAACAGGGACTGGAGAACATGCGGTGGCCCAGACAATGGAAATGTTTTCAGAGCAACTTACAAAGGCAGAGCAACTTACCTTGGAACAATCTCCTGTGTCAAATAAAAATGAAGCAAGTCTCCAAAACGAATAAATAATTCAGATAAGGTGCCCGACGAAACCTCCGCTCCTTCCACTTTCAAAAAGCCGCGCCGAAGCTTTGACGCATGCGCAGAGGCCAAACTGGCGCGTCGGGAGGTTGACGAAATAACGCGATGACGTCATCTGCGCATGCGCACAACCTGACCGGCAGGTTGGACCGCAGCGCATGCGCAGAGATGAATAGAATGTGTGCGCATGCGCGTACCGCGTACTTTGCGCATGCGCAAATCAGTCCTGGAGAGTCGGACCGCTGCGCATGCGCAACGGGCATGAAACCGTCTGCGCATGTGCGGAACGCGGCGCATCCTGATGACGTTCTCCGATGAAGTAGCGTTGTCATGAATTACTTTGAACAAATACACACACTTACACCAAGTAACAAAGACATACACTTACACTAAGTATTTTGACATACACTGACACCCAGTAACAAAGACATACACTGATACACAGTAACACAGACAAACACTTACACCAAGTAACAAAGACATGCACTGACACCCAGTAACAAAGACACAGACTGACACCCAGTCACAAAGACATACTCTGACACCATGTAACAAAGACATACACTGATACCCTTGTAACACAGACATACACTTACACCAAGTAACAAAAACACATACTTACACCAAGTAACACAGACATACACTGACACCAAGTAACAAAGACATACACTTACACCAAGTAACACAGACATACACTTACACCAAGTATTTTGACATACACTTACACCAAGTAACAAAGACATACACTGACACCCAGTAACAAAGAAATCCAATGACACCAAGTAACAAAGACATACACTGACACCCAGGAACACAGACACACACTGACACCAAGTAATAAAGACACACACTTACACCAAGTAACAAAGACATACACTGACACCAAGTCACAAAGACACACACTGACACCCAGTAACAAAGACATACACTGACACCAAGTCACAAAGACATACACTGATACCCAGTAACAAGGACATACACTGATACCCAGTTACACCGACACACACTGACACCAAGTAACAAAGACATACACTGACACCAAGTAACAAATACATACAATTACACCAAGTAACAAAGACACACACTTACACCAAGGAACACAGACATACACTGACACCAAGTAACAAAGACATACACTTACACCAAGTAACAGAGACAGACAATTACACCAAGTAACAAAGACAAACACTTACAACAAGAATTTTGACATACACTGACGCCAAGTATCAAAGACATACACTTACAGCAAGTAACAAAGACACATACTGACAACAAGTAACACAGACATACACTGACACCAAGTAACAAAGACATACACTTACACCAAATAAGAAAGACAGACAATTACACCAAGTAACAAAGACATACACTTACACCAAGTATTTTGACATACACTTGCACCAAGTAAGAAAGACATACACTGACACCCAGTAACTAAGACAGACAATGACACCAAGTCACAAACACATACACTGACACCAAGTAACAAAGACATAAATTGATACACAGTAACACAGACAAACACTGACACCCAGTTAGAAACACACACTGACCCCCAGTAACACAGACACACACTGACCCCCAGTAACACAGACACACACGTACACCAAGTAACAAAGAAATCCACTGACAACAAGTCACAAAAACATACACAGACACCAAGTAACAAAGACAGACACTGACACCCAGGAACACAGACACACACTGACACCAAGTAACAAAGACACACACTTACACCATTTAACAAAGACATGCACTGACAGGAAGTAACAAAAACACACACTTACACCTAGTAACACAGACATACACTGACACCAAGTCACAAAGACACACACTGACACCCAGTAACAAAGACATACACTGACACCAAGTCACAAAGACATACACTGACACCCAGTAACAAAGACAGACACTGACACCAAGTCACAAAGACACACACTGACACCCAGTAACAAAGACATACACTGACACCAAGTCACAAAGACATACACTGACACCCAGTAACAAAGACAGACACTGACACCAAGTCACAAAGGCATACACTGAAACCCAGTAACAAAGACATACACTGACCCCCAGTAACACAGACACACACTTACGCCAAGTAACAAAGACATACACTGACACCAAGTAACAAAGACATACACTGATACCCAGTTACACAGACGCACACTTACACCAAGTAACAAAGACATACATTGACACCAAGTAACAAAGACATACACTGATACCCAGTAACAGAGACATACACTGACACCAAGACACAGAGACATGCACTTACACCAAGTATTTTGACATACACTTACACCAAGTAACAAAGACAGACACTGACACCCAGTAACAAAGAAATCCACTGACAACAAGTCACAAACACATATTTCTGACTCCAAGTAACAAAGACATACACTTACACCAAGTAACAAAGACATACACTGACACCCAGGAACACAGACACACACTGAGACCAAGTAACAAAGACACGTACTTACACCAAGTAGCAAAGACATACACTGACAAGAAGTAACAAAGACACACACTTATACAAAGTAACACCGACATACACTGACAGCAAGTAACAAAGACAGACAATTACACCAAGTAACAAAGAAATACACTTCCACCAAGTATTTTGACAAACACTGACACCAAGTAACAAAGACATACACTGATACCCAGTAACAAAGACATACACTGACACCAAGTAACAAAGACATACACTGATACCCAGTAACAAAGACATACACTGACACCAAGTAACAAAGACATACACTGATACCCAGTAACACAGACACACACTTACACCAAGTAACAAAGACATACACTGACACCAAGTCACAAAGACACACACTGACACAAAGTAACAAAGACATACACTTACACCAAGTATTTTGACATAAACTTGCACCAAGTAACAAAGACATACACTGACACCCAGTAACTAAGACATACAGTGACACCAAGTCACAAACACATACACTGATACCACGTAACAAAGATATACACTTCCACCAAGTAACAAAGACATACATTGATACCCAGTAACATAGACACACACTGACACCCAGTTAGAAACACACAATGACCCCCAGTAACATGGACACACACTGACCCCCAGTAACACAGACACACACTTACACCAAGTAACAAAGACATACACTGACACCAAGTAACAAAGACATACATTGATACCCAGTAACACAGACGTACACTTACAACAAGCAACAAAGACACACACTGATACCCAGTAACACAGATGCACACTTACACCAAGTGACAAAGACAGACAGTTACACCAAGTAACAGAGACATACACTTACACCAAGTATTTTGACATACACTGACACCCAGTAACAAAGAAATCCACTGACAACAAGTCACAAACACATACACAGACACCAAGTAACAAAGACATACACTGACACCCAGGAACACAGACACACACTGACACCAAGTAACAAAGACACACACTTACACCATTTAACAAAGACATGCACTGACAGGAAGTAACAAAAACACACACTTACACCTAGTAACACAGACATACACTGACACCAAGTCACAAAGACATACACTGACACCCAGTAACAAAGACAGACACTGACACCAAGTCACAAAGACACACACTGACAGCCAGTAACAAAGACATACACTGACACCAAGTCACAAAGACATACACTGACACCCAGTAACAAAGACAGACACTGACACCAAGTCACAAAGGCATACACTGAAACCCAGTAACAAAGACATACACTGACACCAAGTCACAAAGACATACACTGACACCCAGTAACAAAGACAGACACTGACACCAAGTCACAAAGACACACACTGACACCCAGTAACAAAGACATACACTGACACCAAGTCACAAAGACATACACTGACACCCAGTAACAAAGACAGACACTGACACCAAGTCACAAAGGCATACACTGAAACCCAGTAACAAAGACATACACTGACCCCCAGTAACACAGACACACACTTACGCCAAGTAACAAAGACATACACTGACACCAAGTAACAAAGACATACACTGATACCCAGTTACACAGACGCACACTTACACCAAGTAACAAAGACATACATTGACACCAAGTAACAAAGACATACACTGATACCCAGTAACAGAGACATACACTGACACCAAGACACAGAGACATGCACTTACACCAAGTATTTTGACATACACTTACACCAAGTAACAAAGACAGACACTGACACCCAGTAACAAAGAAATCCACTGACAACAAGTCACAAACACATATTTCTGACTCCAAGTAACAAAGACATACACTTACACCAAGTAACAAAGACATACACTGACACCCAGGAACACAGACACACACTGAGACCAAGTAACAAAGACACGTACTTACACCAAGTAGCAAAGACATACACTGACAAGAAGTAACAAAGACACACACTTATACAAAGTAACACCGACATACACTGACAGCAAGTAACAAAGACAGACAATTACACCAAGTAACAAAGAAATACACTTCCACCAAGTATTTTGACAAACACTGACACCAAGTAACAAAGACATACACTGATACCCAGTAACAAAGACATACACTGACACCAAGTAACAAAGACATACACTGATACCCAGTAACAAAGACATACACTGACACCAAGTAACAAAGACATACACTGATACCCAGTAACACAGACACACACTTACACCAAGTAACAAAGACATACACTGACACCAAGTCACAAAGACACACACTGACACAAAGTAACAAAGACATACACTTACACCAAGTATTTTGACATAAACTTGCACCAAGTAACAAAGACATACACTGACACCCAGTAACTAAGACATACAGTGACACCAAGTCACAAACACATACACTGATACCACGTAACAAAGATATACACTTCCACCAAGTAACAAAGACATACATTGATACCCAGTAACATAGACACACACTGACACCCAGTTAGAAACACACAATGACCCCCAGTAACATGGACACACACTGACCCCCAGTAACACAGACACACACTTACACCAAGTAACAAAGACATACACTGACACCAAGTAACAAAGACATACATTGATACCCAGTAACACAGACGTACACTTACAACAAGCAACAAAGACACACACTGATACCCAGTAACACAGATGCACACTTACACCAAGTGACAAAGACAGACAGTTACACCAAGTAACAGAGACATACACTTACACCAAGTATTTTGACATACACTGACACCCAGTAACAAAGAAATCCACTGACAACAAGTCACAAACACATACACAGACACCAAGTAACAAAGACATACACTGACACCCAGGAACACAGACACACACTGACACCAAGTAACAAAGACACACACTTACACCATTTAACAAAGACATGCACTGACAGGAAGTAACAAAAACACACACTTACACCTAGTAACACAGACATACACTGACACCAAGTCACAAAGACATACACTGACACCCAGTAACAAAGACAGACACTGACACCAAGTCACAAAGACACACACTGACAGCCAGTAACAAAGACATACACTGACACCAAGTCACAAAGACATACACTGACACCCAGTAACAAAGACAGACACTGACACCAAGTCACAAAGGCATACACTGAAACCCAGTAACAAAGACATACACTGACCCCCAGTAACACAGACACACACTTACGCCAAGTAACAAAGACATACACTGACACCAAGTAACAAAGACATACACTGATACCCAGTAACACAGACGCACACTTACACCAAGTAACAAAGACATACATTGACACCAAGTAACAAAGACATACACTGATACCCAGTAACAGAGACATACACTGACACCAAGACACAGAGACATGCACTTACACCAAGTATTTTGACATACACTTACACCAAGTAACAAAGACAGATACTGACACCCAGTAACAAAGAAATCCACTGACAACAAGTCACAAACACATACACTGACTCCAAGTAACAAAGACATACACTTACACCAAGTAACAAAGACATACACTGACACCCAGGAACACAGACACACACTGACACCAAGTAACAAAGACACGCACTTACACCAAGTATCAAAGACATACACTGACAAGAAGTAACAAAGACACACACTTATACAAAGTAACACCGACATACACTGACACCAAGTAACAAAGACAGACAATTACACCAAGTAACAAAGAAATACACTTCCACCAAGTATTTTGACATACACTGACACCAAGTAACAAAGACATACACAGACACCAAGTAACAAAGACATACACTGATACCCAGTAACACAGACACTCACTTACACCAAGTAACAAAGACATACACTGACACCAAGTCACAAAGACACACACTGACACCCAGTAACAAAGACATACACTGACACCAAGTCACAAAGACATACACTGATACCCAGTCACAAGGACATCCACTGATACCCAGTTACACCGACACACACTGACACCAAGTAACTAAGACATACACTGACACCAAGTAACAAAGACATACAATTACACCAAGTAACAAAGACACACACTTACACCAAGGAACACAGACATACACTGACACCAAGTAACAAAGACATACACTTACACCAAGTAACAGAGACAGACAATTACACCAAGTAACAAAGACAAACACTTACAACAAGAATTTTGACATACACTGACGCCAAGTATCAAAGGCATACACTTACAGCAAGTAACAAAGACACATACTTACAACAAGTAACACAGACATACACTGACACCAAGTAACAAATACATACACTTACACCAAGTAAGAAAGACAGACAATTACACCAAGTAACAAAGACATACACTACACCAAGTATTTTGACATACACTTGCACCAAGTAAGAAAGACATACAGTGACACCCAGTAACTAAGACAGACAATGACACCAAGTCACAAACACATACACTGACACCAAGTAACAAAGACATACATTGATACCCAGTAACACAGACAAACACTGACACCCAGTTAGAAACACACACTGACCCCCAGTAACACAGACACACACTGACCCCCAGTAACACAGACACACACTTACACCAAGTAACAAAGACATACACTGACACCAAGTAACAAAGACATACACAGATACCCAGTAACACAGACACACACTTACACCATGTAACAAAGACAAACACTGACACCAAGTAATAAAGACATACACTGACACCCAGTAACACAGACACACACGGACAACAAGTAACAAGTACACACACTTACACCAAGTAACACAGACACACACTGACACACAGTAACACAGACACACACTTACACCAAGTAACAAAGACATACACTTACACCAAGTAACAAAGACATGCAATGACACACCGTAACAAAGACACAGACTGACACCCAGTCACAAAGACATACTCTGACACCAAGTAACAAAGACATACACTGATACCCTTGTAACACAGACATACACTTACACCAAGTAACAAAAACACATACTTACACCAAGTAACACAGACATACACTGACACCAGGTAACAAAGACATACACTTACACCAAGTAACACAGACATACACTTACACCAAGTATTTTGACATACACTTACACCAAGTAACAAAGACATACACTGACACCCATTAACAAAGAAATCCAATGACACCAAGTAACAAAGACATACACTGACACCCAGGAACACAGACACACACTGACACCAAGTAATAAAGATACACACTTACACCAAGTAACAAAGACATACACTGACACCAAGTCACAAAGACACACACTGACACCCAGGAACACAGACACACACTGACACCAAGTAATAAAGACACACACTTACACCAAGTAACAAAGACATACACTGACACCAAGTCACAAAGACACACACTGACACCCAGTAACAAAGACATACACTGACACCAAGTCACAAAGACATACACTGATACCCAGTAACAAGGACATACACTGATACCCAGTTACACCGACACACACTGACACCAAGTAACAAAGACATACACTGACACCAAGTAACAAAGACATACAATTACACCAAGTAACAAAGACACACACTTAAACCAAGGAACACAGACATACACTGACACCAAGTAACAAAGACATACACTTACACCAAGTAACAGAGACAGACAATTACACCAAGTAACAAAGACAAACACTTACAACAAGAATTTTGACATACACTGACGCCAAGTATCAAAGACATACACTTACAGCAAGTAACAAAGACACATACTTACAACAAGTAACACAGACATACACTGACACCAAGTAACAAAGACATACACTTACACCAAGTATTTTGACATACACTTGCACCAAGTAAGAAAGACATACACTGACACCCAGTAACTAAGACAGACAATGACACCAAGTCACAAACACATACACTGACACCAAGTAACAAAGACATACATTGATACCCAGTAACACAGACAAACACTGACACCCAGTTAGAAACACACACTGACCCCCAGTAACACAGACACACACTGACCCCCAGTAACACAGACACACACGTACACCAAGTAACAAAGACATACACTGACACCAAGTAACAAAGACATACACAGATACCCAGTAACACAGACGCACACTTACACCAAGTAACAAAGACATACACTGACACCCAGGAACACAGACACACACTGACACCAAGTAATAAAGACACACACTTACACCAAGTAACAAAGACATACACTGACACCAAGTCACAAAGACACACACTGACACCCAGGAACACAGACACACACTGACACCAAGTAATAAAGACACACACTTACACCAAGTAACAAAGACATACACTGACACCAAGTCACAAAGACACACACTGACACCCAGTAACAAAGACATACACTGACACCAAGTCAGAAAGACATACACTGATACCCAGTAACAAGGACATACACTGATACCCAGTTACACCGACACACACTGACACCAAGTAACAAAGACATACACTGACACCAAGTAACAAAGACATACAATTACACCAAGTAACAAAGACACACACTTAAACCAAGGAACACAGACATACACTGACACCAAGTAACAAAGACATACACTTACACCAAGTAACAGAGACAGACAATTACACCAAGTAACAAAGACAAACACTTACAACAAGAATTTTGACATACACTGACGCCAAGTATCAAAGACATACACTTACAGCAAGTAACAAAGACACATACTTACAACAAGTAACACAGACATACACTGACACCAAGTAACAAAGACATACACTTACACCAAATAAGAAAGACAGACAATTACACCAAGAAACAAAGACATACACTTACACCAAGTATTTTGACATACACTTGCACCAAGTAAGAAAGACATACACTGACACCCAGTAACTAAGACAGACAATGACACCAAGTCACAAACACATACACTGACACCAAGTAACAAAGACATACATTGATACCCAGTAACACAGACAAACACTGACACCCAGTTAGAAACACACACTGACCCCCAGTAACACAGACACACACTGACCCCCAGTAACACAGACACACACGTACACCAAGTAACAAAGACATACACTGACACCAAGTAACAAAGACATACACAGATACCCAGTAACACAGACGCACACTTACACCAAGTAACAAAGACATACACTGACACCAAGTAACAAAGACATAGACTGATACCCAATAACACGGACGCACACATACACCAAGTAACAAAGACATACACCTCCACCAAGTAACACAGACATACACTTACACCAAGTATTTTGACATACACTTACACCAAGTAACAAAGACATACACTGACACCCAGTAACAAAGAAATCCACTGACACCAAGTAACAAAGACATAAACTGACACCCAGCAACACAGACACACACTGACACCAGGTAACAAATACACACACTTACACCAAGTAACAAAGACATACACTTACACTAAGTATTTTGACATACACTGCCACCAAGTAACAAAGACATACACTGATACACAGTAACACAGACAAACACTTACACCAAGTAACAAAGACATGCACTGACACCCAGTAACAAAGACACAGACTGACACCCAGTCACAAAGACATACTCTGACACCAAGTAACAAAGACATACACTGATACCCTTGTAACACAGACATACACTTACACCAAGTAACAAAAACACATACTTACACCAAGTAACACAGACATACACTGACACCAAGTAACAAAGACATACACTTACACCAAGTAACACAGACATACACTTACACCAAGTATTTTGACATACACTTACACCAAGTAACAAAGACATACACTGACACCCAGTAACAAAGAAATCCAATGACACCAAGTAACAAAGACATACACTGACACCCAGGAACAGAGACACACAGTGACACCCAGTAACAAAGACACACACTTACATCAAGTAACAAAGACATACACTTACACTAAGTATTTTGACATACGCTGCCACCAAGTTACAAAGACATACACTGACACCCAGTAAGACAAACAAACACACTGACACCCAGTAACGCAGACACACACTGACACCAAGTAACACAGACACACACTGACACCCAGTAAGACAAACAAACACACTGACACCCAGTAACACAGACACACACTGACACCAAGTAACAAAGACATACTCTTAAACCCAGTAACACAGACACACACTTACACCAAGTAACAAAGACATACACTGACACCAAGTCACAAACACATACACTGATACCAACTAACAAAGACATGCACTGATACCCAGTAACACAGACACACACTGACACCCAGTTAGAAACACACACTGATCCCCAGTAACACAGACATACACTGAAACCCAGTAACACAGAGACACACTTGCACCAAGTAACAAAGACATACACTGACATCAAGTAACAAAGACATACACTTACACCCAGTAACACAGACACACACTTACACCAAGTAACAAAGACAGACACTGATACCCAGTAAAACTTACACACACTTACACCAAGTAACACAGACATGCACTAATAAACAGTAACACAGACACACACTTGCACCAAGTAACAAAGACATACACTGACACCCAGTAACAAAGACATACACTGACACCCAGTAACACAGACACACACGGACACCCAGTTAGAAACACACACTGAACCCCAGTAACACAGACACACACTGACCCCCAGTAACACAGCCATAAACTGATACCCAGTAACACAGACACACACCTACACCAAGTAACAAAGACATACACTGACACCAAGTAACAAAGCCATACACTGATACCCAGTAACACAGACACACACTGACACCAAGTAACAAAGACATACACTGATACCCAGTAACACAGTCACACACTTATACCAAGTAACAAAGACATACACTGACACCAAGTCACACTGACACCAAGTAACAAAGACATACACTGACACCAAGTCACAAAGACATACACTGATACCCAGTAACACAGTCACACACTTATACCAAGTAACAAAGACATACACTGACACCAAGTCACACTGACACCAAGTAACAAAGACATACACTGACACCAAGTCACAAAGACATACACTGATACCCAGTAACACAGACACACACTTACACCAGGTAACACAGACATTCACTGACACCAAGTAACAAAGACATACACTGATACCCAGTAACACAGACACACACTTACACCAAGTAACAAAGACAGACACTGATACCCAGTAACACAGTCACACACATACACCAAGTAACAAAGACAAACACTGACACCCAGTAACAAAGACATACACTGACACCCATTAACACAGAAACACACGGACACCAAGTAAAAAAGACACACACTTCCACCAAGTAACACAGACACACACTGACACCCAGCAACACAAACAAATACACTGACACCAAGTAACACAGACATAAAGTGAAACCAAGTAACAAAGACATACACTGATACCCAGTAACACAGGCACACACTGGGGGTGGGGGGCGCACATTGGCGCGGTGGTTCGCACCGCAGCCTCACAGCTCCAGGGACCCGGGTTCGATTCTGGGTACTGCCTGTGCGGAGTTTGCAATTTCCCCCTGTGTCTGCGTGGGTTTCCTCCGGGTGCTCCGGTTTCCTCCCACATGCCAAAGACTTGCAGCTTGATAGGTTAATTGGCCATTATAAATTGCCCCTGGTATAGGTAGGTGGTAGGGAAATATATAGGGACCGGTGGGGATGTGATAGGAATACGGGATAAGTGAAGGATTAGTATAAATGGGTTGTTGATGGTCGGTGCAGACTCGGTGGGCCGAAGGGCCTGTTTAAGTGCTGTATCTCTAAACTAAACTAAATACTGACACCTAGTGTCACAGACACAGTCTGACACCCTGTAACACACACTGATAAACAGTAACAAAGACATACCCTGACACCCAGGAACACAGACACACATTGACACCAAGTAACAAAGACACACACTTACACCAAGTAACAATGACATACACTGACACCAAGTAACAAAGACACACGCTGACACCAAGTAACAAAGACATACACTTGCATCAAGTAACAAAGCCATCCGCTGATACCCAGTAACACAGACACACACTTACACCAAGTAACAAAGACATACACTGACACCCAGTAACAAAGACAGACAATTAAACCAATTATTTTGACATACACTGACACCAAGTAACAAAGACATTCACTGACACCAAGTCACAAAGACATACACTGATACCCAGTAACACAGACACACACTGACACCCAGTTAGATACACACACTGACCCCCAGTAACACAGACACACACTGACCCCCAGTAACACAGACATACACTGATACCCAGTAACACAGACACACTCTTACACCAAGTAACAAAGACATAAACTGACACCAAGTAACAAATACAGACACTGATACCCATTAACACAGACACACACTTACACCAAGCAACAAAGACATACACTTGCACCAAGTAACACAGACATACACTGACCCCCAGTAACACAGACATGCACTGAGACCCAGTAACACAGACAGACACTGATACCCAGTAAAACTTACACACACTTACACCAAGTAACACAGACATGCACTAATAAACAGTAACACAGACACACATTTGCACCAAGTAACAAAGACATACACTGACACCCAGTAACAAAGACAAACACTGACACCCAGTAACAAAGACACACATGGACACCCAGTTAGAAACACACACTGAACCCCAGTAACACAGACACACACTGACCCCCAGTATCACAGACATAAACTGATACCCAGTAACACAGACACACACCTACACCAAGTAACAAAGACATACACTGACACCAAGTAACAAAGACATACACTGATACCCAGTAACACAGACACACACTGACACCAAGTAACAAAGACATACACTGACACCAAGTCACACTGACACCAAGTAACAAAGACATACACTGACACCAAGTCACAAAGACATACACTGATACCCAGTAACACAGACACACACTTACACCAAGTAACACAGACATACACTGACACCAAGTAACAAAGACATACACTGATACCCAGTAACACAGACACACACTTACACCAAGTAACAAAGACAGACACTGATACCCAGTAACACAGTCACACTCTTACACCAAGTAACAAAGACAGACACTGACACCCAGTAACAAAGACATACACTGACACCCATTAACACAGAAACACACGGACACCAAGTAAAAAAGACACACACTTACACCAAGTAACACAGACACACACTGACACCCAGCAACACAAACAAATACATTGACACCAAGTAACACAGACATAAACTGAAACGAAGTAACAAAGACATACACTGATACCCAGTAACACAGGCACACACTGGGGGTGGGGGGCGCACATTGGCGCGGTGGTTCGCACCGCAGCCTCACAGCTCCAGGGACCCGGGTTCGATTCTGGGTACTGCCTGTGCGGAGTTTGCAATTTCCCCCTGTGTCTGCGTGGGTTTCCTCCGGGTGCTCCGGTTTCCTCCCACATGCCAAAGACTTGCAGCTTGATAGGTTAATTGGCCATTATAAATTGCCCCTGGTATAGGTCGGTGGTCGGGAAATATATAGTGACCGGTGGGGATGTGATAGGAATACGGGATAAGTGAAGGATTAGTATAAATGGGTTGTTGATGGTCGGTGCAGACTCGGTGGGCCGAAGGGCCTGTTTCAGTGCTGTATCTCTAAACTAAACTAAATACTGACACCTAGTGTCACAGACACAGACTGACACCCTGTAACACACACTGATAAACAGTAACAAAGACACACCCTGACACCCAGGAACACAGACACACATTGACACCAAGTAACAAAGACACACACTTACACCAAGTAACAATGACATACACTGACACCAAGTAACAAAGACACACGCTGACACCAAGTAAAAAAGACATACACTTGCACCAAGTAACAAAGCCATCCGCTGATACCCAGTAACACAGACACACACTTACACCAAGTAACAAAGACATACACTGACACCCAGTAACAAAGACAGACAATTAAACCAATTATTTTGACATACACTGACACCAAGTAACAAAGGCATTCACTGACACCAAGTCACAAAGACATACACTGATACCCAGTAACACAGACACACGCTGACACCCAGTTAGATACACACACTGACCCCCAGTAACACAGACACACACTGACCCCCAGTAACACAGACATACACTGATACCCAGTAACACAGACACACTCTTACACCAAGTAACAAAGACATACACTGACACCAAGTAACACAGACATACACTGATACCCAGTAACACAGACACACACTTACACCAAGTAACAAATACAGACACTGATACCCAGTAACACAGACAAACACTTACACCAAGCAACAAAGACATACACTTACACCAAGTAACACAGACATACACTGACCCCCAGTAACACAGACATGCACTGAGACCCAGTAACACAGACAGACACTTACACCAAGTAACCAAGACATACAGTGACACCAAGTAACAAAGACAGACAATTACACCAAGTATTTTGACATACACCGACACCAAGTAACAAAGACATACACTGATACCCAGTAACAAAGACACACACTCACACCCAGTAACACAAACAAACACACTGACACCCAGTAATGCAGACACACACTGACACCAAGTAACAAAGACATACACTGACACCCAGTAACACAGACACACACATGGCGGCACAGTGGCGCAGTGGTTAGCTCTGCAGCCTCACAGCTCCAGGGAACCGGGTCCGATTCTGGTTACTGCCTGTGTGGAGTTTGCAAGTTCTCCCTGTGTCTGCGTGGGTTTCCTCCGGGTGCTCCGGTTTCCTCCCACATGCCAAAGAATTGCAGGTTGATTGGTTAATTGGCCATTATAAATTGCCCCTAGTATAGGTAGGTGGTAGGGAAATATATAGGGACCGGTGGGGATGTTATTGGAATATGGGATCCGTGTAGGATTACTATAAATGGGTGGTTGATGGTCGGCACAGACTCGGTGGGCCGAAGGGCCTGCTTCAGTGCTGTATCTCTAAAATAAACTAAATACTGACACCTAGTGTCACAGACACACACTGATACCAAGTCACAAAGACATACACTGACACCAAGTAACAAAGACATACATTGACACCCAGTAACAAAGACATACACTGACACCCAGCAACACAGACACACAATGACACCCAGTAACACAGACACACACTGACACCAAGAAACAAAGACATACACTGACACCAAGTAACAAAGGCATACAATTACACCAAGTAACAAAGACACACACTTGCACCACGTAACACAGACATACAATGACACCAAGTAACAAAGACAGACAATTACACCAAGCCACAAAGACAAACATTTACACCAAGTATTTTGACAGACACTGACACCAAGTAACAAAGACATACACTGATACCCAGTAACACAGACACACACTGACACCCAGTTAGAAACACACACTGACACCCAGTAACACAGACACACACTGACCCCCAGTAACTCAGACATACACTGATACCCAGTAACACAGACACACACTTACACCAAGTAACAAATACATACACTGACACCAAGTAACAAAGACATACACTGATACCCAGTAACACAGACATACACTGACACCAAGTAACAAAGACATACACTGATACCCAGTAACACAGACACACACTTACACCAAGTAACAAAGACATACACTGAAACCAAGTCACAAAGACACACACTGACACCCAGTAACAAAGACATACACTGACACCAAGTCACAAAGACATACACTGATACCCAGTAACACAGACACACACTTACACCAAGTAACACAGATATACAGTGACACCAAGTAACAAAGATATACACTGATACCCAGTAACACAGACACACACTTACACCAAGTACCAAAGACAGATACTGATACCCAGTAACACAGACACACACGTACACCATGTAACAAAGACATACACTGACACCAGGTAACAAAGACATACACTGACACCCAGTAACACAGACACACACGGACACCAAGTAACAAATACACAGACTTACACCAAGTATCACAGACACACACTGACACCCAGTAACACAGACACACACTTACACCAAGTAACAAAGACATACACTGACACCAAGTAACAAAGCCATACACTTACACCAAGTATGAAAGACAGACAATTAAACCAAGTAACAAAGACATACACTTACACCAAGAACTTTGACATACACTTGCACCAAGTAACAAAGACAGACACTGACACCCAGTAACACAGACACACACCTACACCAAGTAACAAAGACATACACTGACACCAAGTCACAAACACATACACTGACACCAAGTAACAAAGACATACACTGATACCCAGTAACACAGAAACACACTGACACCCAGTTAGAAACACACACTGATCCCCAGTAACACAGACATACACTGAAACCCAGTAACAAAGGCACACACTTGCACCAAGTAACAAAGACATACACTGAAACCAAGTAACAAAGACATACACTTATACCCGGTAACACAGACACACACTTACACCAAGTAACAAAGACAGACACTGATACCCAGTAAAACAGACACACACTTACACACACTTACACCAAGTAACACAGACATGCACTAATAAACAGTAACACAGACACACACTTACACCAAGTAACAAAGACATACACTGACACCCAGTAACAAAGACATACACTGACACCCAGTAACACAGACACACACGGACACCCAGTTAGAAACACACACTGACCCCCAGTAACACAGACACACACTGACCCCCAGTAACACAGACATAAGCTGATACCCAGTAACACAGACACCCACCTACACCAAGTAACAAAGACAGACACTGACACCAAGTAACAAAGACATACACAGATACCCAGTAACACAGACACACACTGACACCAAGTAACAAAGACATACACTGATACCCAGTAACACAGTCACACACTTATACCAAGTAACAAAGACATACACTGACACCAAGTGACAAAGACACACACTGACACCAAGTAACAAAGACATACACTGACACCAAGTCACAAAGACATACACTGATACCCAGTAACACAGACACACACTTACACCAAGTAACACAGACATACACTGACACCAAGTAACAAAGACATACACTGATACCCAGTAACACAGACACACACTTACACCAAGTAACAAAGACAGACACTGATACCCAGTAACACAGTCACACTCTTACACCAAGTAACAAAGACTGACACTGACACCCAGTAACAAAGACATACACTGACACCCATTAACACAGAAACACACGGACACCAAGTAAAAAAGACACACACTTACACCAAGTAACACAGACACACACTGACACCCAGCAAAGCAAACAAATACACTGACACCAAGTAACACAGACATAAACTGACACCAAGTAACAAAGACATACACTGATACCCAGTAACACAGGCACACACTGGGGGTGGGGGGCGCACATTGGCGCGGTGGTTAGCACCGCAGCCTCACAGCTCCAGGGACCCGGGTTCGATTCTGGGTACTGCCTGTGCGGAGTTTGCAATTTCCCCCTGTGTCTGCGTGGGTTTCCTCCGTGTGCTCCGGTTTCCTCCCACATGCCAAAGACTTGCAGCTTGATAGGTTAATTGGCCATTATAAATTGCCCCTGATATAGGTAGATGGTAGGGAAATATATAGGGACCGGTGGGGATGTGATAGGAATACGGGATAAGTGTAGGATTAGTAGAAATGGGTTGTTGATGGTCGGCACAGACTCGGTGGGCCGAAGGGCCTGTTTCAGTGCTGTATCTCTGAACTAAACTAAATACTGACATCTAGTGTCACAGACACAGACTGACACCCAGTAACACACACTGATAAACAGTCACAAAGACATACCCTGACACCCAGGAACACAGACACACATTGACACCAAGTAACAAAGACACACACTTACACCAAGTAACAATGACATACACTGACACCAAGTAACAAAGACACACGCTTACACCAAATAACAAAGACATACACTTGCACCAAGTAACAAAGCCATCCGCTGATACCCAGTAACAGGGCGGCACAGTGGCGCAGTGGTTAGCACTGCAGCCTCACAGCTCCAGGGACCCGGGTTCGATTCTGGGTACTGCCTGTGTGGAGTTTGCAAGTTCTCCCTGTGTCTGCGTGGGTTTTCTCCGGGTGCTCCGGTTTCCTCCCACAAGCCAAAAGACTTGCAGGTTGATAGGTAAATTGGCCATTATAAATTGTCACTAGTATAGGTAGGTGGTAGGGAAATATAGGGACAGGTGGGGATGTTTGGTAGGAATATGGGATTAGTGTAGGATTAGTATAAATGGGTGGTTGATGGTCGGCACAGACTCGGTGGGCCGAAGGGCCTGTTTCAGTGCTGTATCTCTAATCTAATCTAATCAACACAGACACACACTTACACCAAGTAACAAAGACATACACTGACACCCAGTAACAAAGACAGACAATTAAACCAAGTATTTTGACATACACTGACACCAAGTAACAAAGACATACACTGACACCAAGTCACAAAGACATACACTGATACCCAGTAACACGGACACACACTGACACCCAGTTAGATACACACACTGACCCCCAGTAACACAGACACACACTGATCCCCAGTAACACAGACATACACTGATACCCAGTAACACAGACACACTCTTGCACCAAGTAACAAAGACATACACTGACACCAAGTAACACAGACATACACTGATACCCAGTAACACAGACACACATTTACACCAAGCAACAAAGACATACACTTACACCAAGTAACACAGACATACACTGACCCCCAGTAACACAGACATGCACTGAGACCCAGTAACACAGACAGACACTTACACCAAGTAACCAAGACATACACTGACACCAAGTAACAAAGACAGACAATTACACCAAGTATTTTGACATACACCGACACCAAGTAACAAAGACATACACTGATACCCAGCAACAAAGACACACACTGACACCCAGTAACACAAACAAACACACTGACACCCAGTAATGCAGACACACACTGACACCAAGTAACAAAGACATACACTGACACCCAGTAACACAGACAAACACTGGGCGGCACAGTGGCGCAGTGGTTAGCTCTGCAGCCTCACAGCTCCAGGGAACCGTGTCCGATTCTGGTTACTGCCTGTGCGGAGTTTGCAAGTTCTCCCTGTGTTTGCGTGGGTTTCCGCCGGGTGCTCCGGTTTCCTCCCACATGCCAAAGAATTGCAGGTTGATAGGTTAATTGGCCATTATAAATTGCCCCTAGTATAGGTAGGTGGTAGGGAAATATATAGGGACCGGTGGGGATGTTATTGGAATATGGGATCCGTGTAGGATTACTATAAATGGGTGGTTGATGGTCGGCACAGACTCGGTGGGCCGAAGGGCCTGTTTCAGTGCTGTATCTCTAAACTAAACTAAATACTGACACCTAGTGTCACAGACACACACTGATACCAAGACACAAAGACATACACTGACACCAAGTAACAAAGACATACATTGACACCCAGTAACAAAGACATACACTGACACCAAGTCACACAGACACACAATGACACCCAGTAACAAAGAAATACACTGACACCAAGTAACAAAGACATACATTGATACCAAGTCACAAAGACATACACTGGTACCCAATAACACAGACACACACTGACACCAAGAAAAAAAGACATACACTGACACCAAGTAACAAAGGCATACACTTACACCAAGTAACAAAGACACACACTTGCACCACGTAACACAGACATACACTGACACCAAGTAAAAAAGACAGACAATTACACCAAGCAACAAAGACATACATTTACACCAAGTATTTTGACATACACTGACAACAAGTAACAAAGACATACACTGATACCCAGTAACACAGACACACACTGACACCCAGTTAGAAACACACACTGACACCCAGTAACACAGACACACACTGACCCCCAGTAACTCAGACATACACTTATACCCAGTAACACAGACACACACTTACACCAAGTAACAAAGACATACACTGATACCCAGTAACACAGACACACACTTACACCAAGTAACAAAGACATACACTGACAGCAAGTCACAAAGACACACACTGACACCCAGTAACAAAGACATACACTGAAACCAAGTCACAAAGACATACACTGATACCCAGTAACACAGACACACACTTACACCAAGTAACAAAGACATACACTGATACCCAGTAACACAGACACACACTTACACCAAGTAACAAAGACATACACTGACAGCAAGTCACAAAGACACACACTGACACCCAGTAACAAAGACATACACTGAAACCAAGTCACAAAGACATACACTGATACCCAGTAACACAGACACACACTTACACCAAGTAACAAAGACATACACTGATACCCAGTAACACAGACACACACTTACACCAAGTAACAAAGACATACACTGACAGCAAGTCACAAAGACACACACTGACACCCAGTAACAAAGACATACACTGAAACCAAGTCACAAAGACATACACTGATACCCAGTAACACAGACACACACTTACACCAAGTAACAAAGACAGATACTGATACCCAGTAACACAGACACACACTTACACCATGTAACAAAGACATACACTGACACCAGGTAACAAAGACATACACTGACACCCAGTAACACAGACACACACGGACACCAAGTAACAAATACACAGACTTACACCAAGTAACACAGACACACACTGACACCCAGTAACACAGAGACACACTTACACCAAGTAACAAAGACATACACTGACACCAAATAACAAAGACATACACTTACACCAAGTAACAAAGACATACACTGACACCAAGTAACAAAGACATACACTGATACCCAGTAACACAGACACACACTGACACCAAGTAACAAAGACATACACTGATACCCAGTAACACAGTCACACACTTAAACCAAGTAACAAAGACATACACTGACACCAAGTCACAAAGACATGCACTGATACCCAGTATCACAGACACACACTTACACCAGGTAACACAGACATACACTTACACCAAGTAACAAAGACATACACTGATACCCAGTAACACAGACACACACTTACATCAAGTAACAAAGACATACACTGACACCCAGTAACAAAGACATACACTGACACCCATTAACACAGAAACACACGGACACCAAGTAAAAAAGACACACACTTACACCAAGTAACACAGACACACACTGACACCCAGCAACACAAACAAATACACTGACACCAAGTAACACAGACATAAACTGACACCAAGTAACAAAGACATACACTGATACCCAGTAACACAGGCACACACTGGGGGGGCGGGGGGGGTGTGCACATTGGCGCGGTGTTTCGCACCGCAGCCTCACAGCTCCAGGGACCCGGGTTCGATTCTGGGTACTGCCTGTGCGGAGTTTGCAATTTCCCCCTGTGTCTGCGTGGGTTTCCTCCGGTGCTCCGGTTTCCTCCCACATGCCAAAGACTTGCAGGTTGATAGGTTAATTGGCCATTATAAATTGCCCCTGGTATAGGTAGGTGGTAGGGAAATATATAGGGACCGGTGGGGATGTGATAGGAATACGGGATAAGTGTAGGATGAGTATAAATGGGTTGTCGATGGTCGGTACAGACTCGGTGGGCCGAAGGGCCTGTTTAAGTGCTGTATCTCTCAACTAAACTAAATACTGACAACTAGTGTCACAGACACAGACTGACACCCAGTAACACACACTGAAAACCAGTAACAAAGACATACCCTGACACCCAGGAACACAGACACACACTGACACCAAGTAACAAAGACACACACTTACACCAAGTAACAATGACATACACTGACACCAAGTAACAAAGACACACGCTTACACCAAGTAACAAAGACATACACTTGCACCAAGTAACAAAGCCATCCGCTGATACCCAGTAACACAGACACACACTTACACCAAGTAACAAAGACATACACTGACACACAGTAACAAAGACAGACAATTAAACCAAGTATTTTGACATACACTGACACCAAGTAACAAAGACATACACTGACACCAAGTCACAAAGACAAACACTGATACCCAGTAACACAGACACACACTGACACCCAGTTAGATACACACACTGACCCCCAGTAACACAAACACACACTGACCCCCAGTAACACAGACATACACTGATACCCAGTAACACAGACACACACTTACACCAAGTAACAAATACAGACACTGATACCCAGTAACACAGACACACACTTACACCAAGTAACAAATACAGACACTGATACCCAGTAACACAGACACACACTTACACCAAGCAACAAAGACACACACTTACACCAATTAACACAGATATACACTGACACCAAGTAACAAAGACATGCACTGACACCCAGTAACATCGACACACACGGACACCAAGTAACAAAGACACACACTTACACCAAGTAACACAGACACACACTGACACCCAGTTAGATACACACACTGACCCCCAGTAACACAGACACACACTGACTCCCAGTAACACAGACATACACTGATACCCAGTAACACAGACAGACACTTACACCAAGTAACCAAGACATACACTGACACCAAGTAACAAAGACAGACAATTACACCAAGTATTTTGACATACACCGACACCAAGTAACAAAGACATACACTGATACCCAGTGACACAGACACACACTGACACCCAGTAACACAAACAAACAAACTGACACCCAGTAATGCAGACACACACTGACACCAAGTAACAAAGACATACACAGACACCCAGTAACACATACACACACTGGGCGGCACAGCGGCGCAGTGGTTAGCTCTGCAGCCTCACAGCTCCAGGGAACCGGGTCCGATTCTGGTTACTGCCTGTGCGGAGTTTGCAAGTTCTCCCTGTGGCTGCGTGGGTTTCCTCCGGGTGCTCCGGTTTCCTCCCACATGCCAAAGAATTGCAGGTTGATAGGTTAATTGGCCATTATAAATAGCCCCTAGTTTTGGTAGGTGGTAGGGAAATATATAGGGACCGCTGGGGATGTTATTGGAATATGGGATCCGTGTCGGATTACTATAAATGGGTGGTTGATGGTCGGCCCAGACTCGGTGGGCCGAAGGGCCTGTTTCAGTGCTGTATCTCTAAACTAAACTAAATACTGACACATAGTTTCACAGACTCACACTGATACCAAGTCACATAGACATACACTGATACCCAGTAACACAGACACACACTGACACCCGGTAACACACACTGATACACAGTAACAAAGACATACACTGACACCAAGTAACACAGACACACACTGACACCCAGTAACAAAGACATACACTGACACCAAGTAACAAAGACATACATTGATACCAAGTCACAAAGACATACACTGAAACCCAGTAACACAGACACACACTGACACCAAGAAACAAAGACATACACTGACACCAAGTAACAAAGGCATACACTTACACCAAGGAACAAAGACACACACTTACACCACGTAACACAGACCTGCACTGACTCCAAGTAACAAAGACAGACAATTACACCAAGCAACAAAGACATACATTTACACCAAGTATTTTGACATACACTGACACCAAGTAACAAAGACATACACTGATACCCAGTAACACAGACACACACTGACATCCAGTTAGAAACACACACTGACACCCAGTGACACAGACACACACTGACCCCCAGTAACACAGACAAACACTGATACCCAGTAACACAGACATACACTGACACCAAGTAACAAAGACATACACTGATACCCAGTAACACAGACACACAATTACACCAAGTAACAAAGACATACACTGACACCAAGTCACAAAGACACACACTGACACCCAGTAACAAAGACATACACTGACACCAAGTCACAAAGACATACACTGATACCCAGTAACACAGACACACACTTGCACCAAGTAACACAGACAGACAGTGACACCAAGTAACAAAGATATACACTGATACCCAGTAACACAGACACACACTTCCACCAAGTAACAAAGACAGATACTGATGCCCAGTAACACAGACACACACTTACAACATGTAACAAAGACATACACTGACGCCAGGTAACAAAGACATACACTGACACCCAGTAACACAGACACACACGGACACCAAGTAACAAATACACAGACTTACACCAAGTAACAAAGACATACACTGACACCAAGTAACAAAGACATACACTGATACCCAGTAACACAGACACACACTTACACCAAGTAACAAAGACATACACTGATACCCAGTAGCACAGACACACACTTACACCATGTAACACAGACATACAGCGACACCAAGTAACGCAGACATACACTGACACCAAGTCACAAAGACATACACTGATACCCAGTAACACAGACACACACTGACACCCAGTAACACAGACATACACTGACACCAAGTAACGCTGACATACACTGACACCAAGTCACAAAGACATACACTGACACCAAGTACCAAGGCACACACTTACACCATGTAACAAAGACATACACTGACACCAAGTCACAAAGACACACACTGACACCCAGTAACAAAGACATACACTGACACCAAGTCACAAAGACATACACTGATACCCAGTAACACAGACACACACTTACACCAAGTAACACAGACATACAGTGACACCAAGTAACAAAGATATACACTGATACCCAGTAACACAGACACACACTGACACCAAGTAACAAAGACAGATACTGATAACCAGGAACACAGACACACACTTACACCATGTAACAAAGACATACACTGACACCAGGTAACAAAGACATACACTGACACCCAGTAACACAGACACACACGGACACCAAGTAACAAAGACATACACTGACAGCAAGTAACAAAGGCATACACTGATATCCAGTAGCACAGACACACACTGACACCCAGTTAGAAACACACACTGACCCCCAGTAACACAGACACACACTGACCCCCAGTAACACAGACATACACTGATACCCAGTAACACAGACACACACTTACACCAAGTAACAAAGACATACACTGACACCAAGTAACAAAGACATACACTGATACCCAGTAACACAGACACACACTTACACCGAGTAACAAGGACAGACACTGATACCCAGTAAAACAGACACACACTTACACCAAGTAACAAAGACATACACTTACACCAAGTAACACAGACACACACTGAAGCCAAGTAACAAAGACACACACTTACACCAAGTAACACAGACATACACTGACCCCCAGTAACACAGACATGCACTAATATACAGTAACACAGACACACACTTACACCAAGTAACAAAGACAAACACTGACACACAGTAACAAAGACATACACTGACACCAAGTCACAAACACATACACTGACACCAAGTAACAAAGACATACACTGATGCCCAGTAACACAGACACAAACTGACACCCAGTTAGAAACACACACTGACACCCAGTAACACAGACACACACTGACTCCCAGTAACACAGGCATACACTGATACCCAGTAACACAGACACACACTTACACCAAGTAACAAAGACATACACTGACATCAAGTAACAAAGACATACACTGATACCCAGTAACACAGACATACACTGACACCAAGTATCAAAGACATACACTGATACCCAGTAACACAGGCACACAGTTACACCAAGTAACAAAGACATACACTGACACCAAGTCACAAAGACACACACTTACACCAAGTAACAAAGACAGATACTGATGCCCAGGAACACAGACACACACTTACACCATGTAACAAAGACAAACACTGACACCAAGTAATAAAGACATACACTGACAACCAGTAACACAGACACACACGGACAACAAGTAACAAGTACACACACTTACACCAAGTAACACAGACACACACTGACACCCAGTAACACAGACACACACTTACACCAAGTAACAAAGACATACACTGACACCAAGTAACAAAGACATACACTTACACCAAGTAACAAAGACATACACTGACACCAAGTAACAAAGACATACTCTGATACCCAGTAACACAGACACACACTTACACCAAGTAACAAAGACATACACTGATACCCAGTAACACAGACACACACTTACACCATGTAACACAGACATACACTGACGCCAAGTAACAATGACATACACTGACACCAAGTAACAAAGACATACACATACACCAAGAAACAAAGACATCCACTGACACCAAGTAACAAAGACATACTCTGATACCCAGTAACACAGACACACACAGGGGGGTGGGGGGCACATTGGCGCAGTGGTTAGCACAGCAGCACCACAGCTCCAGGGACCCGGGTTCCATTCTGGGTACTGCCTGTGCGGAGTTTTCACGTTCTCGCTGTGTCTGCGTGAGTTTCCTCCGGGTGCTCCGGTTTCCTCCCACATGCCAAAGACTTGCAGGTTGATAGGTTAATTGGCCTTCATAAATTGCCCCTAGTATAGGTAGGTGGTAGGGAAATATATAGGGACAGGTGGGGATGTGATAGGAATACGGGATGAGTGTAGGATTAGAATAAATGGGTGGTTGATGGTCGGCACAGACTCGGTGGGCCCAAGGGCCTGTTTAATTGCTGTATCTCTAAACTAAACTAAATACTGACATCTAGTGTCACAGACATACTCTGACACCCAGTAACAAAGACATACACGGACACCAAGTAACAAGGACACACACTTACACCAAGTAACAAAGACATACACAGACACCAAGTCACAAAGACACACACTGACACCCAGTAACAAAGACATACACTGACACCAAGTCACAAAGACATACACTGATACCCAGTAACACAGACACACACTTGCACCAAGTAACACAGACATACACTGACACCAAGTAACAAAGATATACACTGATACCCAGTAACACAGACACACACTTACACCAAGTAACAAAGACAAAAACTGACACCAAGTAACAAAGACATACACTGACACCAAGTAACAAAGACATAAACTGACACCCAGTAACAAAGACATACACTTACACCAAGTATTTTGACATACACTGACAAGAAGTAACAAAGACATACACTGATACCCAGTAACACAGACACACACTGACACCAAGTAACACAGACATACACTGACACCAAGTAACAAAGACATACACTGATACTCAGTAACACAGGGACACACCTACACCAAGTAACACAGACACACAATTACTCCAAGTAACAAAGACATACACTGACACCAAGTAACAAAGACGTACACTGACATCCAGTAACAAAGACATACACTGACACCCAGTAACACAGAAACACACGGACACAAAGTAACAAGGACACACACTTACACCAAATAACACAGACACACACTGACACCCAGGAACACAAACAAACACACTGACACAATGAAACACATACATACACTGACACCAAGTAACAAAGACATCCACTTACACCAAGTAACAAAGACACTCACTTGCACCAAATAACACAGACATACACTGACACCAAGTAATAAAGACATACACTTACAACAAGTATTTTGACATACACTGACACCAAGTATAAAGACAGACACTGATACCCAGTAACACAGACACACACTTACACCAAGTAACAAAGACATACACTGACACCAAGTCACAAAGACATACACTGACACCAAGTCACTAAGACATACACTGATACCCAGTAACGCAGACACACACTTACACCAAGTAACACAGACATACACTGACACCAAGTAACAAAGACATACACTGATACCCAGTAACACAGAAACACACTTACACCGAGTAACAAAGACAGACACTGATAGCCAGTAACACAGACACACACTTACACCAAGTAACAAAGACATACACTGACACCCAGTAACAAAGACATACACTGACTCCAAGAAACAAAGACACACAAGGACACCAAGTAACAAAGACACACACTGACACCAAGTAAAACAGACACACACTGACACCCAGTACCACAGACACACACTTACACCAAGTAACACAGACATAGACTGACACCAAGTAACAAAGACATACACTGATACCCAGTAACACAGGCACACACTTACAGGAAGTAACACAGACATACACTGACACCAAGTAACAAAGACATACACTTGCACCAAGTAACAAAGACAGACAATTACACCAAGTAACAAAGACATACACTTACACGAAGTATTTTGACAAACACTGACACCAAGTAACAAAGACATCCACTGACACCAAGTCTCAAAGACACACACTGACACCCAGTAACACAGACATACACTGACACCAAGTCACAAAGACACACACTGACACCCAGTAACACAGACACACACTTGCACCAAGTAACACAGACATACACTGACACCAAGTAACAAAGACATACACTGATACCCAGTAACACAGGCACACACTGGGGGGGGGGCACATTGGCGCAGTGGTTTGCACCGCAGCCTCACAGCTCCAGGGACCCGGGTTCGATACTTTATACTGCCTGTGCGGAGTTTGCAAGTTCTCCCTGTGTCTGCGTGGGTTTCCTCCGGGTGCTCCGGTTTCCTCCCACATGCCAAAGACTTGCAGGTTGATAGCTTAATTGGCCATCATAAATTGCCCCTCGTGTAGGTAGGTGGTAGGGAAATATATAGGGACAGGTGGGGATGTGATAGGAATACGGGATTAGTGTAGGATTAGTATAAATGTGTTGTTGTTGTACGGCACAGACTCGGTGGGCCGAAGGGCCTGTTTAAGTGCTGCATCAATAAACTAAGCTACATAGTGATACCCAGTAACACAAACAAACACACACTGACATCCAGTGACACAGAGAAACAATGATACACAGTAACAAAGACATACAGTGACATCAAGTAACACAGACACACACTGACACCCAGTAAAAAAGACATACACTGACACCAAGTCACAAAGACATACACTGATAGCAAGTCACAAAGGCACGCACTGATGCCCAGTAACACAGACACACAGACACCAAGTAACAAAGACATGCACTGACACCAAGTAACAAAGGCATACACTTACACCAAGTAACAAAGACACACACTGACACCCAGTAACACAGACAAACACACTGACACCCAGTTACACAGACACACACTTACACCAAGTAACACAGACATACACTGACACCAAGTAACAAAGACATACACTGATACCCAGTAACACAGACATACACTGACACCAAGTAACAAAGACATACACTGATACCCAGGAACACAGACACACAATTACACCAAGTAGCAAAGACATACACTGACACCAAGTCACAAAGACACACACTGACACCCAGTAACAAAGACATGCACTGACACCAAGTCACAAAGACATACAATGATACCCAGTAACACAGACACACACTTGCACCAAGTAACACAGACAGACAGTGACACCAAGTAACAAAGATATACACTGATACCCAGTAACACAGACACACACTTACACCAAGTAACAAAGACAGATACTGATACCCAGTAACACAGACACACACTTACACCATGTAACAAAGACATACACTGACGCCACGTAACAAAGACATACACTGACACCCAGTAACACAGACACACACGGACACCAAGTAACAAATGCACAGACTTACACCAAGTAACAAAGACATACACTGACACCAAGTATAAAGACAGACACTGATACCCAGTAACACAGACACACACTTACACCAAGTAACAAAGACATACACTGATACCCAGTAACACAGACACACACTGACACCATGTAACACAGACATACACTGACGCCAAGGAACAAAGAATTACACTGACACCAAGTTACAAAGACATACACTTACACCAAGTAACAAAGACATACACTGACACCAAGTAACAAAGACATACTCTGATACCCAGTAACACAGACACACACTTACACCATGTAACACAGACATACGCTTACACCAAGTAACAAAGACATACACTGACACCAAGTCACAAAGAAACACACTGACACCCAGTAACACAGACATACACTGACACCAAGTAACGCAGACATACACTGACACCAAGTCACAAAGACATACACTGATACCCAGTAACAAAGACACACACTGACACCCAGTAACACAGACATACACTGACACCAAGTAACGCAGACATACACTGACACCAAGTCACAAAGACATACACTGATACCCAGTAACAAAGACACACACTGACACCCAGTAACACAGACATACACTGACACCAAGTAAAGCAGACATACACTGACACCAAGTCACAAAGACATACACTGATACCCAGTAACACAGACACACACTTAGACCAAGTAACACAGACATACACTGACACCAAGTCACAAAGTCACACACTGACACCCAGTAACAAAGACATATACTGACACCAAGTCACAAAGACATACACTGATACGCAGTAACACAGACACACACTTACACCAAGTAACACAGACATACACTGACACCAAGAAACAAAGACATGCACTGACACCAAGTAACAAAGACATACTCTGATACCCAGTAAAACAGACACACATTAACACCATGTAACACAGACATACGCTTACACCAAGTAACAAAGACACAAACTTACACTAAGTAACACAGACATACACTGGCACCATGTAACAAAGACATACATTGACACCAGGTAACAAAGACAGACAATGACACCAAGTAACAAAGACATACACTGATACCCAGTAACACAGACATACACTAACACCAAGTAACAAAGACATACACTGACACCAAGTCACAAAGCCACACACTGACACCAAGTAACAAAGACATACTCTGACACCAAGTCGCAAAGACATACACTGATACCCAGTAACACAGGCACACACTTACACCAAGTAACACAGACATACACTGACACCAAGTAACAAAGATATACACTGATACCCAGTAACACAGACACACACTTACACCAAGTAACACAGACATACAATGACACCAAGTGACAAAGACATACACTTACACCAAGTATTTTGACATCCACTGACACGAAGTAACAAAGACATACACTGATCCCCAGTAACACAGACATACACTTACACCAAGTAACAAAGACATACACTGACACCACGTCACAAAGACACACACTGACACCCAGTAACAAAGACATACACTGACACCAAGTAACACAGACATACACTGACACCAAGTCACAAAGACATACACTGATACCCAGTAACACTGACACACACTTACACCAAGTAACAAAGACAGATACTGATGCCCAGGAACACAGACACACACTTACACCATGTAACAAAGACCAACACTGACACCAAGTAATAAAGACATACACTGACACCCAGTAACACAGACACACACGGACAACAAGTTACAAGTACACACACTTACACCAAGTAACACAGACACACACTGACACCCAGTAACACAGACACACACTTACACCAAGTAACAAAGACATACACTGACACCAAGTAACAAAGACATACACTTACACCAAGTAACAAAGACATACACTGACACCAAGTAACAAAGACATACTCTGATACCCAGTAACACAGACACACACTTACACCAAGTAACAAAGACATACACTGATACCCAGTAACACAGACACACACTTACACCATGTAACACAGACATACACTGACGCCAAGTAACAAAGACATACACTGACACCAAGTAAAAAGACATACACTTACACCAAGAAACAAAGACATACACTGACACCAAGTAACAAAGACATTCTCTGATAACCAGTAAAACAGACACACACTTACACCATGTAACACAGACATACGCTTACACCAAGTAACAAAGACACACACTTACACTAAGTAACACAGACATACACTGACACCATGTAACAAAGACATACATTGACACCAGGTAACAAAGACAGACAATGACACCAAGTAACAAAGACATACACTTACACCAAGTATTTTGACATCCACTGACACGAAGTAACAAAGACATACACTGATCCCCAGTAACACAGACATACACTTACACCAAGTAACAAAGACATACACTGACACCACGTCACAAAGACACACACTGACACCCAGTAACAAAGACATACACTGACACCAAGTAACACAGACATACACTGACACCAAGTCACAAAGACATACACTGGTACCCAGTAACACTGACACACACTTACACCAAGTAACAAAGACAGATACTGATGCCCAGGAACACAGACACACACTTACACCATGTAACAAAGACAAACACTGACACCAAGTAATAAAGACATACACTGACACCCAGTAACACAGACACACACGGACAACAAGTAACAAGTACACACACTTACACCAAGTAACACAGACACACACTGACACCCAGTAACACAGACACACACTTACACCAAGTAACAAAGACATACACTGACACCAAGTAACAAAGACATACACTTACACCAAGTAACAAAGACATACACTGACACCAAGTAACAAAGACATACTATGATACCCAGTAACACAGACACACACTTACACCAAGTAACAAAGACATACACTGATACCCAGTAACACAGACACACACTTACACCATGTAACACAGACATACACTGACGCCAAGTAACAAAGACATACACTGACACCAAGTAACAAAGACATACACTTACACCAAGTATTTTGACATCCACTGACACGAAGTAACAAAGACATACACTGATACCCGGTAACACAGACATACACTTACACCAAGTAACAAAGACATACACTGACACCAAGTCACAAAGCCACACACTGACACCAAGTAACAAAGACATACACTGACACCAAGTCGCAAAGACATACACTGATACCCAGTAACACAGGCACACACTTACACCAAGTAACACAGACATACACTGACACCAAGTAACAAAGATATACACTGATAACCAGTAACACAGACACACACTTACACCAAGTAACAAAGACAGATACTGATGCCCAGGAACACAGACACACACTTACACCATGTAACAAAGACAAACACTGACACCAAGTAATAAAGACATACACTGACACCCAGTAACACAGACACACACGGACAACAAGTAACAAGTACACACACTTACACCAAGTAACACAGACACACACTGACACCCAGTAACACAGACACACACTTACACCAAGTAACAAAGACATACACTGACACCAAGTAACAAAGACATACACTTACACCAAGTAACACAGACATACACTGACACCAAGTAACAAAGACATACTCTGATACCCAGTAACACAGACACACACTTACACCAAGTAACAAAGACATACACTGATACCCAGTAACACAGACACACACTTACACCATGTAACACAGACATACACTGACGCCAAGTAACAAAGACATACACTTACACCAAGAAACAAAGACATACACTGAAACCAAGTAACAAAGACATACTCTGATACCCAGTAAAACAGACACACACTTACACCATGTCACACAGACATACGCTTACACCAAGTAACAAAGACACACACTTACACTAAGTAACACAGACATACACTGACACCATTCAACAAAGACATACATTGACACCAGGTAACAAAGACAGACAATGACACCAAGTAACAAAGACATACACTTACACCAAGTATTTTGACATCCACTGACACGAAGTAACAAAGACATACACTGATCCCCAGTAACACAGACATACACTTACACAAAGTAACAAAGACATACACTGACACCACGTCACAAAGACACACACTGACACCCAGTAACAAAGACATACACTGACACCAAGTAACACAGACATACACTGACACCAAGTCACAAAGACATACACTGATACCCAGTAACACTGACACACACTTACACCAAGTAACACAGACATTCACTGAGACCAAGTAACAAAGACAGATACTGATACCCAGTAACACAGACACACACTTACACCATGTAACAAAGACATACACTGGCACCAGGTAACAAAGACATACACTGACACCCAGTAACACAGACACACACTGACCCCAAGTAACACAGACATACACTGACACCAAGTACCAAAGACATACACTGATACTCAGTAACACAGGCACACACTGGGGGGGTGGGGGGCACATTGGCGCAGTGGTTAGCACCGCAGCCTCACAGCTCCAGGGACCCGGGTTCCATTCTGGGTACTGCCTGTGCGGAGTTTTCACGTTCTCGCTGTGTCTGCGTGAGTTTCCTCCGAGTGCTCCGGTTTCCTCCCACATGCCAAAGACTTGCAGGGTGATAGGTTAATTGGCCATCATAAATTGCCCCTAGTATAGGTAGGTGGTGGGGAAATATATAGGGACAGATGGGGATGTGATAGGAATACGGGATGAGTGTAGGATTAGAATAAATGGGTGGTTGATGGTCGGCACAGACTCGGTGGGCCGAAGGGCCTGTTTAATTGCTGTATCTCTAAACTAAACTAAATACTGACACCTAGTGTCACAGACATACTCTGACACCCAGTAACAAAGACATACACGGACACCAAGTAACAAGGACACACACTTACACCAAGTAACAAAGACATACACTGACACCAAGTCACAAAGACACACACTGATACCCAGTAACAAAGACATACACTGACACCAAGTCACAAAGACATACACTGATACCCAGTAACACAGACACACACTTGCACCAAGTTTCACAGACATACACTGACACCAAGTAACAAAGATATACACTGATACCCAGTAACACAGACACACACTTACACCAAGTAACAAAGACAGAGACTGATACTCAGTAACACAGACACACACTTGCACCATGTAACAAAGACAAAAACTGACACCAAGTAACAAAGACATACACTGACACCCAGTAACAAAGACATACACTTACACCAAGTATTTTGACATACACTGACACGAAGTAACAAAGACATACACTGATACACAGTCACACAGACACACACTGACACCAAGTAACACAGACATACACTGACACCAAGTAACAAAGACATACACTGATACTCAGTAACACAGGGACACACTTACACCAAGTAACACAGACACACAATTACTCCAAGTAACAAAGACATACACTGACACCAAGTAACAAAGACGTACACTGACATCCAGTACCAAAGACATACACTGACACCCAGTAACACAGAAACACACGGACACAAAGTAACAAGGACACACACTTACACCAAATAACACAGACACACACTGACACCCAGGAACACAAACAAACACACTGACACAATGAAACACATACATACACTGACACCAAGTAACAAAGACATCCACTTACACCAAGTAACAAAGACACTCACTTGCACCAAATAACACAGACATACACTGACACCAAGTAATAAAGACATACACTTACAACAAGTATTTTGACATACACTGACACCAAGTATAAAGACAGACACTGATACCCAGTAACACAGACACACACTTACACCAAGTAACAAAGACATACACTGACAACAAGTCACAAAGACATACACTGACACCAAGTCACTAAGACATACACTGATACCCAGTAACGCAGACACACACTTACACCAGGTAACACAGACATACACTGACACCAAGTAACAAAGACATACACTGATACCCAGTAACACAGAAACACACTTACACCGAGTAACAAAGACAGACACTGATAGCCAGTAACACAGACACACACTTACACCAAGTAACAAAGCCATACACTGACACCCAGTAACAAAGACATACACTGACACCAAGAAACAAAGACACACAAGGACACCAAGTAACAAAGACACACACTGACACCAAGCAAAACAGACACACACTGACACCCAGTACCACAGACACACACTTACACCAAGTAACACAGACATACACTGACACCATGTAACAAAGACATACACTGATACCCAGTAACACAGGCACACACTTACACGAAGTAACACAGACATACACTGACACCAAGTAACAAAGACATACACTTGCACCAAGTAACAAAGACACACAATTACACCAAGTAACACAGACATACACTGACACTAAGTAACAAAGACAGACAATTACACCAAGTAACAAAGACATACACTTACAAAAAGTATTTTGACAAACACTGACACCAAGTAACAAAGACATCCACTGACACCCAGTAACACAGACATACACTGACACCAAGTCACAAAGACACACACTGACACCCAGTAACACAGACACACACTTACACCAAGTAACACAGACATACACTGACACCAAGTAACAAAGACATACACTGACACCAAGTAACAAAGACGTACACTGACATCCAGTAACAAAGACATACACTGACACCCAGTAACACAGAAACACACGGACACAAAGTAACAAGGACACACACTTACACCAAATAACACAGACACACACTGACACCCAGTAACACAGGCACACACTTACACGAAGTAACACAGACATACACTGACACCAAGTAACAAAGACATACACTGACACCAAGTAACAAAGACGTACACTGACATCCAGTAACAAAGACATACACTGACACCCAGTAACACAGAAACACACGGACACAAAGTAACAAGGACACACACTTACACCAAATAACACAGACACACACTGACACCCAGGAACACAAACAAACACACTGACACAATGAAACACATACATACACTGACACCAAGTAACAAAGACATCCACTTACACCAAGTAACAAAGACACTCACTTGCACCAAATAACACAGACATACACTGACACCAAGTAATAAAGACATACACTTACAACAAGTATTTTGACATACACTGACACCAAGTATAAAGACAGACACTGATACCCAGTAACACAGACACACACTTACACCAAGTAACAAAGACATACACTGACAACAAGTCACAAAGACATACACTGACACCAAGTCACTAAGACATACACTGATACCCAGTAACGCAGACACACACTTACACCAGGTAACACAGACATACACTGACACCAAGTAACAAAGACATACACTGATACCCAGTAACACAGAAACACACTTACACCGAGTAACAAAGACAGACACTGATAGCCAGTAACACAGACACACACTTACACCAAGTAACAAAGCCATACACTGACACCCAGTAACAAAGACATACACTGACACCAAGAAACAAAGACACACAAGGACACCAAGTAACAAAGACACACACTGACACCAAGCAAAACAGACACACACTGACACCCAGTACCACAGACACACACTTACACCAAGTAACACAGACATACACTGACACCATGTAACAAAGACATACACTGATACCCAGTAACACAGGCACACACTTACACGAAGTAACACAGACACACACTGACACCAAGTAACAAAGACATACACTTGCACCAAGTAACAAAGACACACAATTACACCAAGTAACACAGACATACACTGACACTAAGTAACAAAGACAGACAATTACACCAAGTAACAAAGACATACACTTACAAAAAGTATTTTGACAAACACTGACACCAAGTAACAAAGACATCCACTGACACCCAGTAACACAGACATACACTGACACCAAGTCACAAAGACACACACTGACACCCAGTAACACAGACACACACTTACACCAAGTAACACAGACATACACTGACACCAAGTAACAAAGACATACACTGATACCCAGTAACACAGGCACACACTGGGGGGGGGGGGGGGGGGCGGGGGGCACATTGGCGCAGTGGTTTGCATCGCAGCCTCACAGCTCCAGGGACCCGGGTTCAATTCTTCATACTGCCTGTGCGGAGTTTGCAAGTTCTCGCTGTGTCTGCGTGGGTTTCCTCCGGGTGCTCCGGTTTCCTCCCACATGCCAAAGACTTGCAGGTTGATAGGTTAATTGGCCATCATAAATTGCCCCGCCTGTAGGTAGGTGGTAGCGAAATATATAGGGACAGGTGGGGATGTGATAGGAATACGGGATTAGTGTAGGATTAGTATAAATGTGTTGCTGTTGTACGGCACAGACTCGGTGGGCCGGAGGGCCTGTTTAAGTGCTGCATCACTAAACTAAACTGCATAGTGATACCCAGTAACACAAACAAACACACACTGACATCCAGTGACACAGAGAAACAATGATACACAGTAACAAAGACATACACTGACATCAAGTAACACAGCCACACACTGACACACAGTAAAAAAGACATACACTGACACCAAGTCACAAAGACATACACTGATACCAAGTCACAAAGACACGCACTGATGCCCAGTAACACAGACACACAGACATGAAGTAAGAAAGAGATGCACTGACACCCAGTAACACAGACAAACACACTGACACCATGAAACACAGACATACACTGACACCAAGTAACAAAGACATCCACTTACACCAAGTAACAAAGACACTCACTTGCAACAAATAACACAGACATGCACTGACACCAAGTAATAAAGACATACACTTACACCAAGTATTTTGACATACACTGACAACATGTATAAAGACATACACTGATACCCAGTAACACAGACACACACTTACACCAAGTAACAAAGACATACACTGACACCAAGTCACAAAGACACACACTGACACCCAGTAACAAAGACATACACTGACACCAAGTCACAAAGACATACACTGACACCCAGTAACGCAGACACACACTTACACCAAGTAACACAGACATGCACTGACACAAAGTAACAAAGACAGACACTGATACCCAGTAACACAGAAACACACTTACACCAAGTAACAAAGACAGACACTGATACCCAGTAACAGAGACACACACTTACACCAAGTAACAAAGACATACACTGACACCCAGTAACAAAGACATGCACTGACACCCAGTAACACAGACACACACGGACAGCAAGTAACAAAGACACACAAGGACACCAAGTAACAAAGACATACACTTACACCAAGTAAAAAAGACACAAATTTACACCAAGTAACACAGACATACACTGACACCAAGTAACAAAGACAGACAATTACACAAAGTAACAAAGACATACAGTTGCACCAAGTATTTTGACAAACACTGACACCAAGTAACAAAGACATCCACTGACACCAAGTCACAAAGACACACACTGACACCCAGTAACACAGACACACACTTACACCAAGTAACAGAGACATACACTGACACCAAGTAACATAGACATGCACTGATACCCAGTAACACAGGCACACACTGGGGGGGGGGGGGCACATTGGTGTAGCGGCTAGCACCGCAGCATCACAGCTCCAGGGACCCGGGTTCGATTCTGGATACTGCATGTGCGGAGTTTGCAAGTTCTCCCTGTGTCTGCGTGGGTTTCCTCCGGGTGCTCCGGTTTCCTCCCACATGCAAAAGACTTGCAGGTTGATAGGTTAATTGGCCATCATAAATTGCCCCGCGTGTAGGTAGGTGGTAGGGAAATATATAGGGACAGGTGGGGATGTGATAGGAATACGGGATTAGTGTAGGATTAGTATAAATGTGTTGTTGTTGTACGGCACAGACTCGGTGGGCCGAAGGGCCTGTTTAAGTGCTGCATCACTAAACTAAACTACATAGTGATACCCAGTAACACAAACAAACACACACTGACATCCAGTGACACAGAGAAACACTGATATACAGTAACAAAGACATACACTGACATCAAGTAACACAGACACACACTGACACCCAGTAAAAAAGACATACACTGACACCAAGTCACAAAGACATACACTGATACCAAGTCACAAAGACACGCACTGATGCCCAGTAACACAGACACACAGACACCAAGTAACAAAGACATGCACTGACTCCAAGTAACAAAGGCATACACTTACACCAAGTAACAAAGACACACACTGACACCCAGTAACACAGACAAACACACTGACACCATGAAACACAGACATACACTGACACCAAGTAACAAAGACATCCACTTACACCAAGTAACAAAGACACTCACTTGCACCAAATAACACAGACATACACTGACACCAAGTAATAAAGACATACACTTACACCAAGTAACAAAGACATACACTGACACCAAGTCACAAAGACACACACTGACACCCAGTAACAAAGACATACACTGACACTAAGTCACAAAGACATACACTGATACCCAGTAACGCAGACACACACTTACACCAAGTAACACAGACATGCACTGACACAAAGTAACAAAGACAGACACTGATACCCAGTAACACAGAAACACACTTACACCAAGTAACAAAGACAGACACTGATACCCAGTAACAGAGACACACACTTACACCAAGTAACAAAGACATAAACTGACACCCAGTAACAAAGACATACACTGACACCCAGTAACACAGACACACACGGACACCAAGTAACAAAGACACACAAGGACACCATGTAACAAAGACATATACTTACACCAACTAACAAAGACACACATTTACACCAAGTAACACAGACATACACTGACACCAAGTAACAAAGACAGACAATTACACCAAGTAACAAAGACATACACTTGCACCAAGTATTTTGACAAACACTGACACCAAGTAACAAAGACATACACTGACACCAAGTCACATAGACACACACTGACACCCAGTAACACAGACACACACTTACACCAAGTAACACAGACATACACTGACACCAAGTAACAAAGACATACACTGATACCCAGTAACACAGGCACACACTGGGGGGGGAGGGGGGCACATTGTTGTAGCGGTTAGCACCGCAGCCTCACAGCTCCAGGGACCCGGGTTCGATTCTGGATACTGCCTGTGCGCAGTTTGCAAGTTCTCCCTGTGTCTGCGTGGGTTTCCTCCGGGTGCTCCGGTTTCCTCCTACATGCCAAAGACTTGCAGGTTGATAGGTTAATTGGCCATCATAAATTGCCCCGCGTGTAGGTAGGTGGTAGGGAAATATATAGGGACAGGTGGGGATGTGATAGGAATACGGGATTAGTGTAGGATTAGTATAAATGTGTTGTTGATGTACGGCACAGACTCGGTGGGCCGAAGGGCCTGTTTAAGTGCTGCATCACTAAACTAAACTAAATAGTGATACCCAGTAACACAAACAAACACACACTGACATCCAGTAACACAGAGAAACACTGATACACAGTAACAAAGACATACACTGACATCAAGTAACACAGACACACACTGACACCAAGTAACAAAGACAAACACTGACACCAATCACAACGACACACACTGACACCCAGTAACAAAGACATACACTGACACCAAGTCACAAAGACATACACTGATACCCAGTAACGCAGGCACACACTTGCACCAAGTAACACAGACATACACTGACACCAAGTAACAAAGACACACACTTACAAAAAGTAACAAAGACATGCACTGACACCCAGTAACAAAGACATACACTGACACCCAGTACCACAGACACACACTTACACCAAGTAACACAGACATACACTGACACCAAGTAACAAGGACATACACTGATACCCAGTAACACAGGCACACACTTACACGTAGTAACACAGACATACACTGACACCAAGTAACAAAGACATACACTTACACCAAGTACCAAAGACACACACTTACACCAACTAACACAGACATACACTGACACCAAGTAACAAAGACAAACAATTACACCAAGTAACAAAGACATACACTTACAACAAGTATTTTGACATACACTGACACCAAGAAACAAAGCCATACACTGATTCCCAGTAACACAGACACACATTACATCAATTAACAAAGACATCAATTGACACCAAGTCACAAAGACACACACTGACACCCAGTGACACAGACACACACTTACACCAAGTAACACAGACATACACTGACACCAAGTAACAAAGACATACACTGATACCCAGTAACACAGGCACACACTTACACCAAGTAACAAAGACAGACACTGATACCCAGCAACACAGACCCACACTTACACCAAGTAACAAAGACATACACTGACACCCAGTAACAAAGACATATACTGACACCCAGTAACACAGACACACACGGACACCAAGTAACAAAGAGACACACTTACACCAAGTAACAAAGACATACACTGACACCCAGTAACAAAGAGATACACTGACTCCAAGTAACGCAGACACACACGGATACCAAGTAACAAAGACAGAGACTTACACCAAGTAACACAGACACACACTGACACCCAGTAACACAGACACACACTTACACCAAGTAACACAGACAAACACTGACACCAAGTAACAAAGACATACACTGATACCCTGCAACACAGGCACACACTTACACCAAGTAATACAGAGATACACTGACACCAAGTAACAAAGACATGCACTGATACCCAGTAACACAGACACACACTTACACCAAGTAACAAAGACAGGCAATTACACCAAGTAACAAAGACATACACTTACACAAAGTGTTTTGACATACACTGACACCAAGTAACAAAGACATACACTGATTCCCAGAAACACAGACACACACATACACCAAGTAACAAAGACATACACTGACACCAAGTCACAAATACACACACTGACTCCCAGTAAGAAAGACATACACTGACATCCAGTCACAAAGACTTACACTGATACCCAGTAACACAGACACACACTTACACCAAGTAACAAAGACATACACTGACACCAAGTAACAAAGACATGCACAGATACCCAGTAACACAGACACACACTTACACCAAGTAACAAAGACAGACACTGATACCCAGTAACACAGACACACACTTACTCCAAGTAACAAAGACATACACTGACACCCAGTAACAAATACATACACTGACACACAGTAACGCAGACACACACGGATACCAAGTAACAAAGACACAGACTTACACCAAGTAACACAGACACACACTGACACCCAGTAACAAAGACATGCACTTATACTCAGTAACACAGACACACACTTACACCAAGTAACACAGACATACACTGACAACAAGTAACAAAGACATGCACTTATACTCAGTAACACAGACACACACTTACACCAAGTAACACAGACATACACTGACACCAAGTAACAAAGACATGCACTGATACCCAGTAACACAGACACACACTTACACCAAGTAACAAAGACAGACACTGATACCCAGTAACACAGACACACACTTGCACCAAGTAACAAAGTCATACACTGACACCCAGTAACAAAGACATACACTGACACCCAGTAACGCAAACAAACACACTGACACCAAGTAACATAGACATACACTGATACCAAGTCACAAAGACATACACTGATGCCCAGTAACACAGACACACACTGACCCCAAGTAACAAAGACATTCACTGACACCCAGTAACAAAGACATACACTTACACCAAGTCTCAAAGTCATACACTGATACCTAGTAACACAGACGCACACTTACACCAAGTAACGCAGACATACACTGACTGCCAGTAACAAAGACATACACTGACACCAAGTAACGCAGACAAACACGGACACCAAGTAACAAAGACACAGACTTACACCAGGTAACACAGACACACACTGACACCCAGTAACACAGACACACACTTACACCAAGTAACACAGACAAACACTGACACCAAATAACAAAGACAGACACTGATACCCAGTTACACAGACACACACTTACACCAAGTAACAAAGACATACACTGACACCAAGTAACAAAGACATGCACAGATACCCAGTAACACAGACACACACTTACACCAAGTAACAAAGACAGACACTGATACCAAGTAACACAGACACACACTTACTCCAAGTAACAAAGACATACACTGACACCCAGTAACAAATACATACACTGACACACAGTAACGCAGACACACACGGATATCAACTAACAAAGACACAGACTTACACCAAGTAACACAGACACACACTGACACCCAGTAACAAAGACATGCACTTATACTCAGTAACAGAGACACACACTTGCACCAAGTAACACAGACATACACTGACACCAAGTGACAAAGACATGCACTTATACTCAGTAACACAGACACACACTTACACCAAGTAACACAGACATACACTGACACCAAGTAACAAAGACATGCACTGATACCCAGTAACACAGACACACACTTACACCAAGTAACAAAGACAGACACTGATACCCAGTAACACAGACACACACTTACACCAAGTAACAAAGTCATACACTAACACCCAGTAACAAAGACATACACTGACACCCAGTAACGCAAACAAACACACTGACACCAAGTAAAATAGACATACACTGATACCAAGTCACAAAGACATACACTGATGCCCAGGAACACAGACACACACTGACCCCAAGAAACAAAGACATTCACTTACACCCAGTAACAAAGACATACACTTACACCAAGTCTCAAAGTCATACACTGATACCCAGTAACACAGACGCACACTTACACCAAGTAACGCAGACATACACTGACTCCCAGTAACAAAGACATAAACTGACACCAAGTAACGCAGACAAACACGGACACCAAGTAACAAAGACACAGACTTACACCAAGTAACACAGACACACACTGACACCAAGTAACAAAGACAGACAATTACACCAAGTAACAAAGACATACACTTACACCAAGTATTTTGACATACACTGACACAAAGTAACACAGTCACACACTTACACCAAGTAACAAAGACATACGCTGACACCAAGTCACAAAGACATACACTGATACCTAGTAACACAGACGCACACTTACACCAAGTAACGCAGACATACACTGACTGCCAGTAACAAAGACATACACTGACACCAAGTAACGCAGACAAACACGGACACCAAGTAACAAAGACACAGACTTACACCAGGTAACACAGACACACACTGACACCCAGTAACACAGACACACACTTACACCAAGTAACACAGACAAACACTGACACCAAATAACAAAGACAGACACTGATACCCAGTTACACAGACACACACTTACACCAAGTAACAAAGACATACACTGACACCAAGTAACAAAGACATGCACAGATACCCAGTAACACAGACACACACTTACACCAAGTAACAAAGACAGACACTGATACCAAGTAACACAGACACACACTTACACCAAGTAACACAGACAAACACTGACACCAAGTAACAAAGACATACACTGATACCCTGCAACACAGGCACACACTTACACCAAGTAATACAGAGATACACTGACACCAAGTAACAAAGACATGCACTGATACCCAGTAACACAGACACACACTTACACCAAGTAACAAAGACAGGCAATTACACCAAGTAACAAAGACATACACTTACACAAAGTGTTTTGACATACACTGACACCAAGTAACAAAGACATACACTGATTCCCAGAAACACAGACACACACATACACCAAGTAACAAAGACATACACTGACACCAAGTCACAAATACACACACTGACTCCCAGTAAGAAAGACATACACTGACATCCAGTCACAAAGACTTACACTGATACCCAGTAACACAGACACACACTTACACCAAGTAACAAAGACATACACTGACACCAAGTAACAAAGACATGCACAGATACCCAGTAACACAGACACACACTTACACCAAGTAACAAAGACAGACACTGATACCCAGTAACACAGACACACACTTACTCCAAGTAACAAAGACATACACTGACACCCAGTAACAAATACATACACTGACACACAGTAACGCAGACACACACGGATACCAAGTAACAAAGACACAGACTTACACCAAGTAACACAGACACACACTGACACCCAGTAACAAAGACATGCACTTATACTCAGTAACACAGACACACACTTACACCAAGTAACACAGACATACACTGACAACAAGTAACAAAGACATGCACTTATACTCAGTAACACAGACACACACTTACACCAAGTAACACAGACATACACTGACACCAAGTAACAAAGACATGCACTGATACCCAGTAACACAGACACACACTTACACCAAGTAACAAAGACAGACACTGATACCCAGTAACACAGACACACACTTGCACCAAGTAACAAAGTCATACACTGACACCCAGTAACAAAGACATACACTGACACCCAGTAACGCAAACAAACACACTGACACCAAGTAACATAGACATACACTGATACCAAGTCACAAAGACATACACTGATGCCCAGTAACACAGACACACACTGACCCCAAGTAACAAAGACATTCACTGACACCCAGTAACAAAGACATACACTTACACCAAGTCTCAAAGTCATACACTGATACCTAGTAACACAGACGCACACTTACACCAAGTAACGCAGACATACACTGACTGCCAGTAACAAAGACATACACTGACACCAAGTAACGCAGACAAACACGGACACCAAGTAACAAAGACACAGACTTACACCAGGTAACACAGACACACACTGACACCCAGTAACACAGACACACACTTACACCAAGTAACACAGACAAACACTGACACCAAATAACAAAGACAGACACTGATACCCAGTTACACAGACACACACTTACACCAAGTAACAAAGACATACACTGACACCAAGTAACAAAGACATGCACAGATACCCAGTAACACAGACACACACTTACACCAAGTAACAAAGACAGACACTGATACCAAGTAACACAGACACACACTTACTCCAAGTAACAAAGACATACACTGACACCCAGTAACAAATACATACACTGACACACAGTAACGCAGACACACACGGATATCAACTAACAAAGACACAGACTTACACCAAGTAACACAGACACACACTGACACCCAGTAACAAAGACATGCACTTATACTCAGTAACAGAGACACACACTTGCACCAAGTAACACAGACATACACTGACACCAAGTGACAAAGACATGCACTTATACTCAGTAACACAGACACACACTTACACCAAGTAACACAGACATACACTGACACCAAGTAACAAAGACATGCACTGATACCCAGTAACACAGACACACACTTACACCAAGTAACAAAGACAGACACTGATACCCAGTAACACAGACACACACTTACACCAAGTAACAAAGTCATACACTAACACCCAGTAACAAAGACATACACTGACACCCAGTAACGCAAACAAACACACTGACACCAAGTAAAATAGACATACACTGATACCAAGTCACAAAGACATACACTGATGCCCAGGAACACAGACACACACTGACCCCAAGAAACAAAGACATTCACTTACACCCAGTAACAAAGACATACACTTACACCAAGTCTCAAAGTCATACACTGATACCCAGTAACACAGACGCACACTTACACCAAGTAACGCAGACATACACTGACTCCCAGTAACAAAGACATAAACTGACACCAAGTAACGCAGACAAACACGGACACCAAGTAACAAAGACACAGACTTACACCAAGTAACACAGACACACACTGACACCAAGTAACAAAGACAGACAATTACACCAAGTAACAAAGACATACACTTACACCAAGTATTTTGACATACACTGACACAAAGTAACACAGTCACACACTTACACCAAGTAACAAAGACATACGCTGACACCAAGTCACAAAGACATACACTGACTCCCAGTAACAAAGACATACAATGACACCAAGTCACAAAGACATACACTGATACCCAGTAACACAGACACACACTTACACCAAGCAACACAGACATACACTGACACCCAATAACAAAGACATTCACTGACACCCAGTAACGCAGACACACACGGACACCAAGTAACACAGACACACACTTACACCAAGTAACACAGACACACACTGACACCAAGTAACACAGACACACACTTACACCAAGTAACACAGACGTGCACTGACACCAAGTAACAAAGATATACACTGATACCCAGTAACACAGGCACACACTGACACCAAGTAACACAGACATACACTGACACCAAGTAACAAAGACATGCACTGATACCCAGTAACACAGACACACACTTACACCCAGTAACAAAGACATACACTGACACCCAGTACCACAGACACACACGGACACCAAGTAACAAAGACACACACTTACACCAAGTAACACAGACACACACTGACACCCAGTAACACAAACAAACACACTGACACCAAGTAACACAGACATACAGTGATACCAAGTCACAAAGACATGCACTGATGCCCAGTAACACAGACACACACTGACACCAAGTAACAAAGACATACACTTACACCCAGTTACAAAGACATACACTTACACCAAGTCACAAAGACATACACTGATACCCAGTAACACAGACACACACTTACACCAAGTAACACAGACATACACTGACACCAAGTAACAAAGACAGACACTGATACCCAGCAACACAGACCCACACTTACACCAAGTAACAAAGACATACACTGACACCCAGTAACAAAGAGATATACTGACACCCAGTAACACAGACACACACGGACACCAAGTAACAAAGACACACACTTACACCAGTTAACACAGACACACACTGACACCCAGTAACACAAACAAACACACTGACACCAAGTAACACAGACATACACTGATACCAAGTCACAAAGACATACACTGATGCCCAGTAACACAGACACACACTTACACCAAGTAACAAAGACATACACTGACACCAAGTAACAAAGACACACACTTGCACCAATAACACAGAAATACACTGACACCAAGTAACAAAGACAGACAATTGCACCAAGTAACAAAGACATACACTTACACCAAGTATTTTGACAGACACTGACACCAAGTAACAAAGACATGCACAGATACCCAGTAACACAGACACACACTTACACCAAGTAACAAAGACAGACACTGATAGCCAGTAACACAGACACACACTTACACCAAGTAACAAAGACATACACTGACACCCAGTAACAAAGACATACACTGACACCAAGAAACAAAGACACACAAGGACACCAAGTAACAAAGACACACACTGACACCAAGTAAAACAGACACACACTGACACCCAGTACCACAGACACACACTTACAACAAGTAACACAGACATACACTGACACCAAGTAACAAAGACATACACTGATACCCAGTAACACAGGCACACACTTACACGAAGTAACACAGACATACACTGACACCAAGTAACAAAGACATACACTTGCACCAAGTAACAAAGACATACACTGACACCAAGTAACAAAGACAGACAATTACACCAAGTAACAAAGACATACACTTACACCAAGTATTTTGACAAACACTGACACCAAGTAACAAAGACATCCACTGACACCAAGTCACAAAGACACACACTGACACCCAGTAACACAGACATACACTGACCGCAAGTCACAAAGACACACACTGACACCCAGTAACACAGACACACACTTCCACCAAGTAACACAGACATAAACTGACACCAAGTAACAAAGACATACACTGATACCCAGTAACACAGGCACACACTGGGGGGGGGAACATTGGCGCAGTGGTTTGCACCGCAGCCTCACAGCTCCAGGGACCCGGGTTCGATTCTTTATACTGCCTGTGCGGAGTTTGCAAGTTCTCCCTGTGTCTGCGTGGGTTTCCTCCGTGTGCTCCGGTTTCCTCCGACATGCCAAAGACTTGCAGGTTGATAGGTTAATTGGCCATCATAAATTGCCCCTCGTGTAGGTAGGTGGCAGGGAAATATATAGGGACAGGTGCGGATGTGATAGGATTACGGGATTAGTGTAGGATTAGTATAAATGTGTTGTTGTTGTACGGCACAGACTCGGTGGGCCGAAGGGCCTGTTTAAGTGCTGCATCACGAAACTAAACTACATAGTGATACCCAGTAACACAAACAAACACACACTGACATCCAGTGACACAGAGAAACACTGATACACAGTAACAAAGACATACACTGACATCAAGTAACACAGACACACACTGACACACAGTAAAAAAGACATACACTGACACCAAGTCACAAAGACATACACTGATACCAAGTCACAAAGACATGCACTGATGCCCAGTAACACTGACACACAGACACCAAGTAACAAAGACATGCACTGACACCAAGTAACAAAGGCATACACTTACACCAAGTAACAAAGACACACACTGACACCCAGTAACACAGACAAACACACTGACACCATGAAACACAGACATACACTGACACCAAGTAACAAAGACATCCACTTACACCAAGTAACAAAGACACTCACTTGCACCAAATAACACAGACATACACTGACACCAAGTAATAAAGACATACACTTACACCAAGTATTTTGACATACACTGACACCAAGTATAAAGACATACACTGATACCCAGTAACACAGACACACACTTACACCAAGTAACAAAGACATACACTGACACCAAGTCACAAAGACACACACTGACACCCAGTAACAAAGACATACACTGACACCAAGTCACAAAGACATACACTGATACCCAGTAACGCAGACACACACTTACACCAAGTAACACAGACATGCACTGACACAAAGTAACAAAGACAGACACTGATACCCAGTAACACAGAAACACACTTACACCAAGTAACAAAGATAGACACTGATACCCAGTAACAGAGACACACACTTACACCAAGTAACAAAGACATACACTGACACCCAGTAACAAAGACATACACTGACACCCAGTAACACAGACACACACGGACACCAAGTAACAAAGACACACAAGGACACCAAGTAACAAAGACATACACTTACACCAAGTAACAAAGACACACATTTATACCAAGTAACACAGACATACACTGACACCAAGTAACAAAGACAGACAATTACACCAAGTCACAAAGACACACACTGACACCCAGTAACACAGGCACACACTGGGGGGGGGGGGGGTAGGGGGGGTGGGGTGGCACATTGGTGTAGCGGTTGGCACCGCAGCCTCACAGCTCCAGGCACCCGGGTTCGATTCTGGATACTGCCTGTGCGGAGTTTGCAAGTTCTCCCTGTGTCTGCGTGGGTTTCCTCCGGGTGCTCCGGTTTCCTCCCACATGCCAAAGACTTGCAGGTTGATAGGTTAATTGGCCATCATAAATTGCCCCGCTTGTAGGTAGGTGGTAGGGAAATATATAGGGACAGGTGGGGATGCGATAGGAATACGGGATTAGTGTAGGATTAGTATAAATGTGTTGTTGTTGTACGGCACAGACTCGGTGGGCCGAAGGGCCTGTTTAAGTGCTGCATCACGAAACTAAACTACATAGTGATACCCAGTAACACAAACAAACACACACTGACATCCAGTGACACAGAGAAACACTGATACACAGTAACAAAGACATACACTGACATCAAGTAACACAGGCACACACTGACACCCAGTAAAAAAGACATACACTGACACCAAGTCACAAAGACATACACTGATACCAAGTCACAAAGACACGCACTGATGCCCAGTAACACAGACACACAGACACCAAGTAACAAAGACATGCACTGACACCAAGTAACAAAGGCATACACTTACACCATGTAACAAAGACACACACTGACACCCAGCAACACAGACAAACACACTGACACCATGAAACACAGACATACACTGAAACCAAGTCACAAAGACATCCACTTACACCAAGTAACAAAGACACTCACTTGCACCAAATAACACAGACATACACTGACACCAAGTAATAAAGACATACACTTACACCAAGTAACAAAGACATACACTGACACCAAGTCACAAAGACACACACTGACACCCAGTAACAAAGACATACACTGACACCAAGTCACAAAGACATCCACTGATACCCAGTAACGCAGACACACACTTACACCAAGTAACACAGACTTGCACTGACACAAAGTAACAAAGACAGACACTGATACCCAGTAACACAGAAACACACTTACACCAAGTAACAAAGACAGACACTGATACCCAGTAACAGAGACACACACTTACACCAAGTAACAAAGACATACACTGACACCCAGTAACAAAGACATACACTGACATCCAGTAACACAGACACACACGGACACCAAGTAACAAAGACACACAAGGACACCAAGTAACAAAGACATACACTTACACCAAGTAACAAAGACACACATTTACACCAAGTAACACAGACATACACTGACACCAAGTAACAAAGACAGACAATTACACCAAGTAACAAAGACATACACTTGCACCAAGTATTTTGACAAACACTGACACCAAGTAACAAAGACATCCACTGACACCAAGTCACAAAGACACACACTGACACCCAGTAACACAGACACACACTTACACCAAGTAACACAGACATACACTGACACCAAGTAACAAAGACATACTCTGATACCCAGTAACACAGGCACACACTGGGGGGTGGGGCACATTGGTGTAGCGGTTAGCACCGCAGCCTCACAGCTCCAGGGACCCGGGTTCGATTCTGGATACTGCCTGTGCGGAGTTTGCAAGTTCTCCCTGTGTCTGCGTGGGTTTCCTCCGGGTGCTCCGGTTTCCTCCCACATGCCAAAGACTTGCAGGTTGATAGGTTAATTGGCCATCATAAATTGCCCCGCGTGTAGGTAGGTGGTAGGGAAATATATAGGGACAGGTGGGGATGTGATAGGAATACGGGATTAGTGTAGGATTAGTATAAATGTGTTGTTGATGTACGGCACTCGGTGGGCCGAAGGGCCTGTTTAAGTGCTGCATCACTAAACTAAACTAAATAGTGATACCCAGTAACACAAACAAACACACACTGACATCCAGTAACACAGAGAAACACTGATACACAGTAACAAAGACATACACTGACATCAAGTAACACAGACACACACTGACACCAAGTAACAAAGACATACACTGACACCAAGTCACAACGACACACACTGACACCCAGTAACAAAGACATACACTGACACCAAGTCACAAAGACATACACTGATACCCAGTAACGCAGAAACACACTTGCACCAAGTAACACAGACATACACTGACACCAAGTAACAAAGACATACACTGATACCCAGTAACACAGAAACACACTTACACCAAGTAACAAAGACACTCACTTGCACCAAATAACACAGACATACACTGACACCAAGTAATAAAGACATACACTTACACCAAGTATTTTGACATACACTGACACCAAGTATAAAGACATACACTGATACCCAGTAACACAGACACACACTTACACCAAGTAACAAAGACATACACTGACACCAAGTCACAAAGACACACACTGACACCCAGGAACAAAGACATACACTGACACCAAGTCACAAAGACATACACTGATACCCAGTAACGCAGACACACACTTACACCAAGTAACACAGACATGCACTGACACAAAGTAACAAAGACAGACACTGATACCCAGTAACACAGAAACACACTTACACCAAGTAACAAAGATAGACACTGATACCCAGTAACAGAGACACACACTTACACCAAGTAACAAAGACATACACTGACACCCAGTAACAAAGACATACACTGACACCCAGTAACACAGACACACACGGACACCAAGTAACAAAGACACACAAGGACACCAAGTAACAAAGACATACACTTACACCAAGTAACAAAGACACACATTTACACCAAGTAACACAGACATACACTGACACCAAGTAACAAAGACAGACAATTACACCAAGTAACAAAGACATACACTTGCACCAAGTATTTTGACAAACACTGACACCAAGTAACAAAGACATCCACTGACACCAAGTCACAAAGACACACACTGACACCCAGTAACACAGGCACACACTGGGGGGGGGCACATTGGTGTAGCGGTTGGCACCGCAGCCTCACAGCTCCAGGGACCCGGGTTCGATTCTGGATACTGCCTGTGCGGAGTTTGCAAGTTCTCCCTGTGTCTGCGTGGGTTTCCTCCGGGTGCTCCGGTTTCCTCCCACATGCCAAAGACTTGCAGGTTGATAGGTTAATTGGCCATCATAAATTGCCCCGCTTGTTGGTAGGTGGTAGGGAAATATATAGGGACAGGTGGGGATGTGATAGGAATACGGGATTAGTGTAGGATTAGTATAAATGTGTTGTTGTTGTACGGCACAGACTCGGTGGGCCGAAGGGCCTGTTTAAGTGCTGCATCACGAAACTAAACTACATAGTGATACCCAGTAACACAAACAAACACACACTGACATCCAGTGACACAGAGAAACACTGATACACAGTAACAAAGACATACACTGACATCAAGTAACACAGACACACACTGACACCCAGTAAAAAAGACATACACTGACACCAAGTCACAAAGACATACACTGATACCAAGTCACAAAGACACGCACTGATGCCCAGTAACACAGACACACAGACACCAAGTAACAAAGACATGCACTGACACCAAGTAACAAAGGCATACACTTACACCATGTAACAAAGACACACACTGACACCCAGTAACACAGACAAACACACTGACACCATGAAACACAGACATACACTGAAACCAAGTCACAAAGACATCCACTTACACCAAGTAACAAAGACACTCACTTGCACCAAATAACACAGACATACACTGACACCAAGTAATAAAGACATACACTTACACCAAGTAACAAAGACATACACTGACACCAAGTCACAAAGACACACACTGACACCCAGTAACAAAGACATACACTGACACCAAGTCACAAAGACATCCACTGATACCCAGTAACGCAGACACACACTTACACCAAGTAACACAGACTTGCACTGACACAAAGTAACAAAGACAGACACTGATACCCAGTAACACAGAAACACACTTACACCAAGTAACAAAGACAGACACTGATACCCAGTAACAGAGACACACACTTACACCAAGTAACAAAGACATACACTGACACCCAGTAACAAAGACATACACTGACACCCAGTAACACAGACACACACGGACACCAAGTAACAAAGACACACAAGGACACCAAGTAACAAAGACATACACTTACACCAAGTAACAAAGACACACATTTACACCAAGTAACACAGACATACACTGACACCAAGTAACAAAGACAGACAATTACACCAAGTAACAAAGACATACACTTGCACCAAGTATTTTGACAAACACTGACACCAAGTAACAAAGACATCCACTGACACCCAGTAACACAGACACACACTTACACCAAGTAACACAGACATACACTGACACCAAGTAACAAAGACATACACTGATACCCAGTAACACAGGCACACACTGGGGGGTGGGGCACATTGGTGTAGCGGTTAGCACCGCAGCCTCACAGCTCCAGGGACCCGGGTTCGATTCTGGATACTGCCTGTGCGGAGTTTGCAAGTTCTCCCTGTGTCTGCGTGGGTTTCCTCCGGGTGCTCTGGTTTCCTCCAACATGCCAAAGACTTGCAGGTTGATAGGTTAATTGGCCATCATAAATTGCCCCGCGTGTAGGTAGGTGGTAGGGAAATATATAGGGACAGGTGGGGATGTGATAGGAATACGGGATTAGTGTAGGATTAGTATAAATGTGTTGTTGATGTACGGCACTCGGTGGGCCGAAGGGCCTGTTTAAGTGCTGCATCACTAAACAAAACTAAATAGTGATACCCAGTAACACAAACAAACACACACTGACATCCAGTAACACAGAGAAACACTGATACACAGTAACAAAGACATACACTGACATCAAGTAACACAGACACACACTGACACCAAGTAACAAAGACATACACTGACACCAAGTCACAACGACACACACTGACACCCAGTAACAAAGACATAAACTGACACCAAGTCACAAAGACATACACTGATACCCAGTAACGCAGAAACACACTTGCACCAAGTAACACAGACATACACTGACACCAAGAAACAAAGACATACACTGATACCCAGTAACACAGAAACACACTTACACCAAGTAACAAAGACACTCACTTGCACCAAATAACACAGACATACACTGACACCAAGTAATAAAGACATACACTTACACCAAGTATTTTGACATACACTGACACCAAGTATAAAGACATACACTGATACCCAGTAACACAGACACACACTTACACCAAGTAACAAAGACATACACTGACACCAAGTCACAAAGACACACACTGACACCCAGTAACAAAGACATACACTGACACCAAGTCACAAAGACATACACTGATACCCAGTAACGCAGACACACACTTACACCAAGTAACACAGACATGCACTGACACAAAGTAACAAAGACAGACACTGATACCCAGTAACACAGAAACACACTTACACCAAGTAACAAAGATAGACACTGATACCCAGTAACAGAGACACACACTTACACCAAGTAACAAAGACATACACTGACACCCAGTAACAAAGACATACACTGACACCCAGTAACACAGACACACACGGACACCAAGTAACAAAGACACACAAGGACACCAAGTAACAAAGACATACACTTACACCAAGTAACAAAGACACACATTTACACCAAGTAACACAGACATACACTGACACCAAGTAACAAAGACAGACAATTACACCAAGTAACAAAGACATACACTTGCACCAAGTATTTTGACAAACACTGACACCAAGTAACAAAGACATCCACTGACACCAAGTCACAAAGACACACACTGACACCCAGTAACACAGGCACACACTGGAGGGGGGGGGGGCACATTGGTGTAGCGGTTGGCACCGCAGCCTCACAGCTCCAGGGACCCGGGTTCGATTCTGGATACTGCCTGTGCGGAGTTTGCAAGTTCTCCCTGTGTCTGCGTGGGTTTCCTCCGGGTGCTCCGGTTTCCTCCCACATGCCAAAGACTTGCAGGTTGATAGGTTAATTGGCCATCATAAATTGCCCCGCTTGTAGGTAGGTGGTAGGGAAATATATAGGGACAGGTGGGGATGTGATAGGAATACGGGATTAGTGTAGGATTAGTATAAATGTGTTGTTGTTGTACGGCACAGACTCGGTGGGCCGAAGGGCCTGTTTAAGTGCTGCATCACTAAACTAAACTACAAAGTGATACCCAGTAACACAAACAAACACACACTGACATCCAGTGACACAGAGAAACACTGATACACAGTAACAAAGACATACACTGACATCAAGTAACACAGACACACACTGACACCCAGTAAAAAAGACATACACTGACACCAAGTCACAAAGACATACACTGATACCAAGTCACAAAGACACGCACTGATGCCCAGTAACACAGACACACAGACACCAAGTAACAAAGACATGCACTGACACCAAGTAACAAAGGCATACACTTACACCATGTAACAAAGACACACACTGACACCCAGTAACACAGACAAACACACTGACACCATGAAACACAGACATACACTGAAACCAAGTCACAAAGACATCCACTTACACCAAGTAACAAAGACACTCACTTGCACCAAATAACACAGACATACACTGACACCAAGTAATAAAGACATACACTTACACCAAGTAACAAAGACATACACTGACACCAAGTCACAAAGACACACACTGACACCCAGTAACAATAACATACACTGACACCAAGTCACAAAGACATCCACTGATACCCAGTAACGCAGACACACACTTACACCAAGTAACACAGACTTGCACTGACACAAAGTAACAAAGACAGACACTGATACCCAGTAACACAGAAACACACTTACACCAAGTAACAAAGACAGACACTGATACCCAGTAACAGAGACACACACTTACACCAAGTAACAAAGACATACACTGACACCCAATAACAAAGACATACACTGACACCCAGTAACACAGACACACACGGACACCAAGTAATAAAGACACACAAGGACACCAAGTAACAAAGACATACACTTACACCAAGTAACAAAGACACACATTTACACCAAGTAACACAGACATACACTGACACCAAGTAACAAAGACAGACAATTACACCAAGTAACAAAGACATACACTTGCACCAAGTATTTTGACAAACACTGACACCAAGTAACAAAGACATCCACTGACACCAAGTCACAAAGACACACACTGACACCCAGTAACACAGACACACACTTACACCAAGTAACACAGACATACACTGACACCAAGTAACAAAGACATACACTGATACCCAGTAACACAGGCACACACTTACACCAAGTAACAAAGACATACACTGACACCAAGTCACAAAGACACACACTGACACCCAGTAACAAAGACATACACTGACACCAAGTCACAAAGACATACACTGATACCCAGTAACGCAGACACACACTTACACCAAGTAACACAGACATGCACTGACACAAAGTAACAAAGACAGACACTGATACCCAGTAACACAGAAACACACTTACACCAAGTAACAAAGATAGACACTGATACCCAGTAACAGAGACACACACTTACACCAAGTAACAAAGACATACACTGACACCCAGTAACAAAGACATACACTGACACCCAGTAACACAGACACACACGGACACCAAGTAACAAAGACACACAAGGACACCAAGTAACAAAGACATACACTTACACCAAGTAACAAAGACACACATTTACACCAAGTAACACAGACATACACTGACACCAAGTAACAAAGACAGACAATTACACCAAGTAACAAAGACATACACTTGCACCAAGTATTTTGACAAACACTGACACCAAGTAACAAAGACATCCACTGACACCAAGTCACAAAGACACACACTGACACCCAGTAACACAGACACACACTTACACCAAGTAACACAGACATACACTGACACCAAGTAACAAAGACATACACTGATACCCAGTAACACAGGCACACACTGGGGGGTGGGGCACATTGGTGTAGCGGTTAGCACCGCAGCCTCACAGCTCCAGGGACCCGGGTTCGATTCTGGATACTGCCTGTGCGGAGTTTGCAAGTTCTCCCTGTGTCTGCGTGGGTTTCCTCCGGGTGCTCCGGTTTCCTCCCACATGCCAAAGACTTGCAGGTTGATAGGTTAATTGGCCATCATAAATTGCCCCGCGTGTAGGTAGGTGGTAGGGAAATATATAGGGACAGGTGGGGATGTGATAGGAATACGGGATTAGTGTAGGATTAGTATAAATGTGTTGTTGATGTACGGCACTCGGTGGGCCGAAGGGCCTGTTTAAGTGCTGCATCACTAAACTAAACTAAATAGTGATACCCAGTAACACAAACAAACACACACTGACATCCAGTAACACAGAGAAACACTGATACACAGTAACAAAGACATACACTGACATCAAGTAACACAGACACACACTGACACCAAGTAACAAAGACATACACTGACACCAAGTCACAACGACACACACTGACACCCAGTAACAAAGACATACACTGACACCAAGTCACAAAGACATACACTGATACCCAGTAACGCAGAAACACACTTGCACCAAGTAACACAGACATACACTGACACCAAGTAACAAAGACATACACTGATACCCAGTAACACAGAAACACACTTACACCAAGTAACAATGACAGACACTGATACCCAGTAACAGAGACACACACTTACACCAAGTAACAAATACATACACTGACACCCAGTAACAAAGACATACACTGACACACAGTAACACAGACACACACGGACACCAAGTAACAATGACACACAAGGACACCAAGTAACAAAGACACACACTTACAACAAGTAACAAAGACATGCACTGACACCCAGTAACAAAGACATACACTGACACCCAGTACCACAGACACACACTTACACCAAGTAACACAGACATACACTGACACCAAGTAACAAAGTCATACACTGATACCCAGTAACACAGGCACACACTTACACGGAGTAACACAGACATACACTGACACCAAGTAACAAAGACATACACTTACACCAAGTAACAAAGACACACACTTACACCAAGTAACACAGACATACACTGACACCAAGTAACAAAGACAGACAATTACACCAAGTAACAAAGACATACACTTACAACAAGTATTTTGACATACACTGACACCAAGTAACAAAGACATACACTGATTCCCAGTAACACAGACACACATTACACCAAGTAACAAAGACATCAGTTGACACCAAGTCACAAAGACACACACTGACACCCAGTGACACAGACACACACTTACACCAAGTAACACAGACATACACTGACACCAAGTAACAAAGACATACACTGATACCCAGTAACACAGGCACACACTTACGCCAAGTAACAAAGACAGACACTGATACCCAGCAACACAGACCCACACTTACACCAAGTAACAAAGACATACACTGACACCCAGTAACAAAGACATACACTGACACCCAGTAACACAGACACACACGGACACCAAGTAACAAAGACACACACTTACACCAAGTAACAAAGACATACACTGACACCCAGTAACAAAGAGATACACTGACTCCAAGTAACGCAGACACACACGGGTACCAAGTAACAAAGACACAGACTTACACCAAGTAACACAGACACACACTGACACCCAGTAACACAGACACACACTTACACCAAGTAACACAGACAAACACTGACACCAAGTAACAAAGACATACACTGATACCCTGCAACACAGGCACACACTTACACCAAGTAACACAGACATACACTGACACCAAGTAACAAAGACATGCACTGATACCCAGTAACACAGACACACACTTACACCAAGTAACAAAGACAGACAATTACACCAAGTAACAAAGACATACACTTACACAAAGTGTTTTGACATACACTGACACCAAGTCACAAAGACACACACTGACTCCCAGTAACAAAGACATACACTGACATCCAGTCACAAAGACATACACTGATACCCAGTAACACAGACACACACTTACACCAAGTAACAACAGACATACACTGACACCAAGTAACAAAGACATGCACAGATACCCAGTAACACAGACACACACTTACACCAAGTAACAAAGACAGACACTGATACCCAGTAACACAGACACACACTTACTCCAAGTAACAAAGACATACACTGACACCCAGTAACAAATACATACACTGACACACAGTAACGCAGACACACACGGACACAAAGTAACAAAGACACAGACTTACACCAAGTAACACAGACACACACTGACACCCAGTAACACAGACACACACTTACACAAAGTAACACAGACATACAGTGACAGCAAGTAACAAAGACATGCACTTATACTCAGTAACACAGACACACACTTACACCAAGTAACACAGACATACACTGACACCAAGTAACAAAGACATGCACTGATACCCAGTAACACAGACACACACTTACACCAAGTAACAAAGACAGACACTGGTACCCAGTAACACAGACACACACTTACACCAAGTAACAAAGTCATACACTGACACCCAGTAACAAAGACATACACTGACACCCAGTAACGCAAACAAACACACTGACACCAAGTAACATAGACATACACTGATACCAAGTCACAAAGACATGCACTGATGCCCAGTAACACAGACACACACTGACCCCAAGTAACAAAGACATTCACTTACACCCAGTAACAAAGACATACACTTACACCAAGTCTCAAAGTCATACACTGATACCCAGTAACACAGACACACACTTACACCAAGTAACGCAGACATACACTGACTCCCAGTAACAAAGACATACACTGACATCAAGTAACGCAGACAAACACGGACACCAAGTAACAAAGACACAGACTTACACCAAGTAACACAGACACACACTGACACCCAGTAACACAGACACACACTTACACCAAGTAACACAGACAAACACTGACACCAAATAACAAAGACATACACTGATACCCAGTTACACAGACACACACTTACACCAAGTAACAAAGACAGACAATTACACCAAGTAACAAAGACATACACTTACACCAAGTATTTTGACATACACTGACACCAAGTAACAAAGACTACACTGAAACCCAGTAACACAGTCACACACTTACACCAAGTAACAAAGACATACGCTGACACCAATTCACAAAGACATACACTGACTCCCAGTAACAAAGACATACAATGACACCAAGTCACAAAGACATACACTGATACCCAGTAACACAGACACACACTTACACCAAGCAACACAGACATACACTGACACCCAATAACAAAGACATTCACTGACACCCAGTAACGCAGACACACACGGACACCAAGTAACAAGGACACAGACTTACACCAAGTAACACAGACACACACTGACACCAAGTAACACAGACACACACTTACACCAAGTAACGCAGACGTACACTGACACCAAGTAACAAAGACATACACTGATACCCAGTAACAGAGGCACACACTTACACCAAGTAACACAGACATACACTGACACCAAGTAACAAAGACATGCACTGATACCCAGTAACACAGACACACACTTACACCCAGTAACAAAGACATACACTGACACCCAGTACCACAGACACACACGGACACCAAGTAACAAAGACACACACTTACACCAAGTAACACAGACACACACTGACACCCAGTAACACAAACAAATTCACTGACACCAAGTAACACAGACATACACTGATACCAAGTCACAAAGACATGCACTGATGCCCAGTAACACAGACACACACTGACACCAAGTAACAAAGACATACACTGACACCAAGTAACAAAGACATACACTGATACCCAGTAACACAGACACACACTTACACCAAGTAACACAGACATACACTGACACCAAGTAACAAAGACAGACACTGATACCCAGCAACACAGACCCACACTTACACCAAGTAACAAAGACATACACTGACACCCAGTAACAAAGAGATATACTGACACCCAGTAACACAGACACACACGGACACCAAGTAACAAAGACACACACTTACACCAGTTAACACAGACACACACTGACACCCAGTAACACAAACAAACACACTGACACCAAGTAACACAGACACACACTGATACCAAGTCACAAAGACATACACTGATGCCCAGTAACACAGACACACACTTACACCAAGTAACAAAGACATACACTGACACCAAGTAACAAAGACACACACTTGCACCAATAACACAGAAATACAATGACACCAAGTAACAAAGACAGACAATTGCACCAAGTAACAAAGACATACACTTACACCAAGTATTTTGACATACACTGACACCAAGTAACAAAGACATGCACAGATACCCAGTAACACAGACACACACTTACACCAAGTAACAAAGACATACACTGACACCAAGTAACAAAGACATCCTCTTACAGCAAGTAACACAGACATACACTGACACCAAGTAACCAAGACAGACAATTACACCAAGTAACAAAGACATACACTTACACCAAGTATTTTGACATACACTGACACCAAGTAACAAAGACATACACTGATTCCCAGTAACACAGACACACACTTACACCAAGTAACAAAGACATCCACTGACACCAAGTCACAAAGACACACACTGACACCCAGTAACACAGACACACACTTACACCAAGTAACACAGACATACACTGACACCAAGTAACAAAGACACACACTGACACCCAGTAACACAGACACACACTTACACCAAGTAACACAGACATACACTGACACCAAGTAACAAAGTCATACACTGATACCCAGTAACACAGGCACTCACTGGGGGAGGCACATTGGCGTAGTGGTTAGCACAGCAGCCTCACAGCTCCAGGGACCCGGGTGCGATTCTGAGTACTGCCTGTGCGGATTTTGCAAGTTCTCCCTGTGTCTGCGTGAGTTTCCTCCGGGTGCCCGGGTTCCTGCCACATGCCAAAGGCTTGCAGGTTGATAGGTTAATTGGCCATCATAAATTGCCCCTAGTATAGGTAGGTGGTAGGGAAATATATAGGGATAGGTGGGGATGTGACAGGAATACGGATTAGTGTAGAATTAGTAGAAATGGGTGGTTCATGGTCGGCGCAGACTCGGTGGGCCGAAGAGGCCTGTTTAAGTGCTGTATCTCTAAACTAAACTAAATACTGACACCTAGTGTCACTGACACCCAGTAACAGAAACAAACACAGACTGACACCCATTAACACAGAGAACCACTGCTACACAGTAACAAAGACATACACTGACACCAAGTAACACAGACACACACTGACACCCAGTAACAAAGACATACACTGACACCAAGTCACAAAGACATACACTGACACCAAGTAACAAAGACATACACTGATACCCAGTAACACAGACATACACTTACACCAAGTAACAAAGACATACACTGACACCAAGTCACAAAGACATACACTGACACCAAGTCACAAAGACATACACTGACACCAAGTAACAAAGACATACACTTACACCAAGTAACAAAGACATACACTGATACCCAGTAACACAGACACACAATGACACCCTGTTAGAAACACACACTGACCCCCAGTAACACAGACACACAGTGACCCCCAGTAACACAGACGTACACTGACACCAAGTCACAAAGACACACACTGACACCCAGTAACAAAGACATACACTGACACCAAGTCACAAAGACATACACTGATACACAGACACACACTTACACCAAGTAACACAGATATACACTGACACCAAGAAACAAAGACATACACTGACACCAAGTCACAAACACTTACACTGACACCAAGTAACAAAGGCATACACTTACACCAAGTAACAAAGACATACACTGATTCCCAGTAACACAGACACACACTGACACCCTGTTAGAAACACACACTGACCCCCAGTAACACAGACACACAGTGACCCCCAGTAACACAGACATACACTGACACAAAGTCACAAAGACACACACTGACACCCAGTAACAAAGACATACACTGACACCAAGTCACAAAGACATACACTGATACACAGTAACACAGATATACACTGACACCCAGTAACAAAGACATACACTGATACCAAGTCGCAAAGACATACACTGATGCCCAGTAACACAGACACGCACTTACACCAAGTAACACAGACATACACTGACACCCAGTAACACAGACACACACTTACACCAAGTAACAAAGACACACACTTACACCAAGGAACACAGACATACATTGACACCAAGTAACAAAGACATACACTTTCACCAAGTAAAAAAGACAGATAATTACACCAAGTAACAAAGACATACACTGACACCAAGTAACAAAGACATACACTGATACCCAGTAACACAGACACACACTTACACCAAGTAACAAAGACAGACACTTACACCAAGTAACAAAGACATACACTGACACCAAGTAACAAAGACATGCACTTACACCAAGTAACAAAGACAGACAATTGCACCAAGTAACAAACACATACAATGACACCAAGAAACAAAGAGATACGCTGATACCCAGTCACACAGACACAAACTTACACCAAGTAACAAAGACATAGACTTACACCAAGTAACACAGACATACAAAGACACCAAGTATTTTACTTACACTTACACCAAGTCACAAACACACACACTGACACCAAGTAACAAAGACATACACTTACACCAAGTAACAAAGACATACACTGATACCCAGTAACACAGACACACACTGACACCCTGTTAGAAACACACACTGACCCCCAGTAACACAGACACACAGTGACCCCCAGTAACACAGACGTACACTGACACCAAGTCACAAAGACACACACTGACACCCAGTAACAAAGACATACACTGACACCAAGTCACAAAGACATACACTGATACACAGACACACACTTACACCAAGTAACACAGATATACACTGACACCAAGTAACAAAGACATACACTGACACCAAGTCACAAACACATACACTGACACCAAGTAACAAAGACATACACTTCCACCAAGTAACAAAGACATGCACTGATACCCAGTAACACAGACACACACTGACACCCTGTTAGCAAGACACACTGATCCCCAGTAACACAGACACACAGTGACCCCCAGTAACACAGACATACACTGACACCAAGTCACAAAGACACACACTGACACCCAGTAACACAGATATACACTGACACCAAGTAACAAAGACATACAATGATACACAGTATCACAGACACACACTTACACCAAGTAACAAAGACATACACTGACACCAAGTCACAAACACACACTGACACCCAGTAACAAAGACATACACTGACACCAAGTCACAAAGACATACACTGATACCCAGGAATACAGACACACACTGACACCCAGTAACAAAGACATACACTGATACCAAGTCACAAAGACATACACTGATACCCAGTCACACAGGCACACACTGACACCCAGTAACAAAGACATACACTGATACCAAATCACAAAGACATACACTGATACCCAGTAACACAGACACACACTGACACCCAGTAACAAAGACATACACTGATACCAAGTCGCAAAGACATACACTGATGCCCAGTAACACAGACACACACTTACACCAACTAACACAGACATACACTGACACCCAGTAACACAGACACACACTTACACCAAGTAACAAAGACACACACTTACACCAAGGAACACAGACATACACTGACACCAAGTAACAAAGACATACACTTACACCAAGTAACAAAGACAGATAATTACACCAAGTAACACAGACATACAAAGACACCAAGTAACAAAGACATACACTGATACCAAGTAACAAAGACATACACTGACACCCAGTAACAAAGACATACACTGACATCCAGCAATACAGACACACAGTGACCCCCAGTAACACAGACACACAGTGACCCCCAGTAACATAGACGTACACTGACACCAAGTCACAAAGACACACACTGACACCCAGTAACAAAGACATACACTGATACACAGACACACACTTACACCAAGTAACACAGATATACACTGACACCAAGTAACAAAGACATACACTGACACCAAGTCACAAACACTTACACTGACACCAAGTAACAAAGGCATACACTTACACCAAGTAACAAAGACATACACTGATTCCCAGTAACACAGACACACACTGACACCCTGTTAGAAACACACACTGACCCCCAGTAACACAGACACACAGTGACCCCCAGTAACACAGACATACACTGACACCAAGTCACAAAGACACACACTGACACCCAGTAACAAAGACATACACTGACACCAAGTCACAAAGACATGCACTGATACACAGTAACACAGATATACACTGACAACCAGTAACAAAGACATACACTGATACCAAGTCGCAAAGACATACACTGATGCCCAGTAACACAGACACACACTTACACCAAGTAACACACACATACACTGACACCCAGTAACACAGACACACACTTACACCAAGTAACAAAGACACACACTTACACCAAGGAACACAGACATACACTGACACCAAGTAACAAAGACATACACTTACACCAAGTAACAAAGACAGATAATTACACCAAGTAACAAAGACATACACTGACACCAAGTCACAAAGACATACACTGACACCAAGTAACAAAGACATACACTGATACCCAGTAACACAGACACACACTTACACCAAGTAACAAAGACAGACACTTACACCAAGTAACAAAGACATACACTGACACCAAGTAACAAAGACATGCACTTACACCAAGTAACAAAGACAGACAATTGCACCAAGTAACAAACACATACAATGACACCAAGAAACAAAGAGATACACTGATAGCCAGTCACACAGACACAAACTTACACCAAATAACAAAGACATAGACTTACACCAAGTAACACAGACATACAAAGACACCAAGTATTTTTACTTACACTTACACCAAGTCACAAACACACACACTGACACCAAGTAACAAAGACATACACTTACACCAAGTAACAAAGACATACAATGATACCCAGTAACACAGACACACACTGACACCCTGTTAGAAACACACACTGACCCCCAGTAACACAGACACACAGTGACCCCCAGTAACACAGACGTACACTGACACCAAGTCACAAAGACACACACTGACACCCAGTAACAAAGACATACACTGACACCAAGTCACAAAGACACACACTGACACCAAGTAACAAAGACATACACTGACACCAAGTCACAAACACATACACTGACACCAGGTAACAAAGACATACACTTACACCAAGTAACAAAGACATACAATGATACACAGTATCACAGACACACACTTACACCAAGTAACAAAGACATACACTGACACCAAGTCACAAACACACACTGACACCCAGTAACAAAGACATACACTTACACCAAGTAACAAAGACATACACTGATTCCCAGTACCACAGACACACACTGACACCCTGTTAGAAACACACACTGACCCCCAGTAACATAGACACACAGTGACCCCCAGTAACACAGACATACACTGACACCATGTCACAAAGATACACACTGATACACAGTAACACAGATATACACTGACACCAAGTAACAAAGACATACAATGATTCACAGTATCACAGACACACACTGACACCAAGTAACAAAGACATACACTGACACCAAGTCACAAACACACACAGACACCCAGTAACAAAGACATACTCTGACACCAAGTCACAAAGACATACACTGATACCCAGTCACACAGACACTCACTGACACCCAGTAACAAAGACATACACTGATACCAAGTCACAAAGACATACACTGATACCCAGTCACACAGGCACACACTGACACCCAGTAACAAAGACATACACTGATACCAAATCACAAAGACATACACTGATACCCAGTAACACAGACACAAACTGACACCCAGTAACAAAGACATACACTGATACCAAGTCGCAAAGACATACACTGATGCCCAGTAACACAGACACACACTTACACCAAGTAACACAGACAGACACAGACACCCAGTAACACAGACACACACTTACACCAAGTAACAAAGACACACACTTACACCAAGGAACACAGACATACACTGACACCAAGTAACAAAGACATACACTTACACCAAGTAACAAAGACAGATAATTACATCAAGTAACAAAGACATACACTGACACCAAGTCACAAAGACATACACTGACACCAAGTAACAAAGACATACACTGATACCCAGTAACACAGACACACACTTACACCAAGTAACAAAGACAGACACTTACACCAAGTAACAAAGACATACACTGACACCAAGTAACAAAGACATGCACTTACACCAAGTAACAAAGACAGACAATTGCACCAAGTAACAAACACATACACTGACACCAGGAAACAAAGAGATACACTGATACCCAGTCACACAGACACACACTTGCACCAAGTAACAAAGACATAGACTTACACCAAGTAACACAGACATACAAAGACACCAAGTATTTTTACTTACACTTACAACAAGTAACAAAGACATACACTGACACCCAAAAACAAAGACATTCACTGACACCAAGTCACAAACACACACACTGACACCAAGTAACAAAGACATACACTTACAACAAGTAACAAAGACATACACTGATACCCAGTAACACAGACACACACTGACACCCTGTTAGAAACACACACTGACCCCCAGTAACACAGACACACAGTGACCCCCAGTAACACAGACGTACACTGACACCAAGTCACAAAGACACACACTGACACCCAGTAACAAAGACATACACTGACACCAAGTCACAAAGACATACACTGATACGCAGACACACACTTGCACCAAGTAACACAGATATACACTGACACCAAGTAACAAAGACATACACTGACACCAAGTCACAAACACATACACTGACACCAAGTAACAAAGACATACACTTACACCAAGTAACAAAGACATACACTGACACCCAGTAACACAGACACACACTGACACCCTGTTAGAAACACACACTGATCCCCAGTAACACAGACACACAGTGACACCCAGTAACACAGACATACACTGACACCAAGTCACAAAGACACACACTGACACCCAGTAACACAGATATACACTGACACCAAGTAACAAAGACATACAATGATACACAGTATCACAGACACACACTTACACCAAGTAACAAAGACACACACTGACACCAAGTCACAAACACACACTGACACCCAGTAACAAAGACATACACTGACACCAAGTCACAAAGACATACACTGATACCCAGGAACACAGACACACACTGACACCCAGTAACAAAGACATACACTGATACCAAGTCACAAAGACACACACAGACACCCAGTAACAAAGACATACACTGACACCAAGTCACAAAGACATACACTGATACACAGACACACACTTACACCAAGTAACACAGATATACACTGACACCAAGTAAGAAAGACATACACTGACACCAAGTCACAAACACTTACACTGACACAAAGTAACAAAGGCATACACTTACACCAAGTAACAAAGACATACACTGATTCCCAGTAACACAGACACACACTGACACCCTGTTAGAAACACACACTGACCCCCAGTAACATAGACACACAGTGACCGCCAGTAACACAGACATACACTGACACCAAGTCACAAAGACATACACTGATACCCAGGAATACAGACACACACTGACACCCAGTAACAAAGACATACACTGATACCAGGTCACAAAGACCTACACTGATACCCAGTCACACAGACACACACTTACACCAAGTAACAAAGACATGGACTTACACCAAGTAACACAGAGAGACAAAGACACCAAGTATTTTTACTTACACTTTCACCAAGTAATAAAGACATACACTGACACCCAAAAGCAAAGACATACACTGACACCAAGTCACAAAGACATACACTTACACCAAGTAACAAAGACATACACTGATACCCAGTAACACAGACACACACTGACACCCTGTTAGAAACACACACTGACCCCCAGTAACACAGACACACAGTGACCCCCATTAACACAGACGTACACTGACACCAAGTCACAAAGACACACACTGACACCCAGTAACAAAGACATACACTGACACCAAGTCACAAAGACATACACTGATACACAGACACACACTTACACCAAGTTACACAGATATACACTGACACCAAGTAACAAAGACATACACTGACACCAAGTCACAAACACTTACACTGACACCAAGTAACAAAGGCATACACTTACACCAAGTAACAAAGACATACACTGATTCCCAGTAACACAGATACACAGTGACCCCCAGTAACACAGACATACACTGACACCAAGTCACAAAGACACACACTGACACCCAGTAACAAAGACATACACTGACACCAAGTCACAAAGACATACACTGATACACAGTAACACAGATATACACTGACACCCAGTAACAAAGACATACACTGATACCAAGTCGCAAAGACATACACTGATGCCCAGTAACACAGACACACACTTACACCAAGTAACACAGACATACACTGACACCCAGTAACACAGACACACACTTACACCAAGTAACAAAGACACACACTTACACCAAGTAACAAAGACAGACAATTGCACCAAGTAACAAACACATACAATGACACCAAGAAACAAAGAGATACACTGATACCCAGTCACACAGACACAAACTTACACCAAGTAACAAAGACATAGACTTACACCAAGTAACACAGACATACAAAGACACCAAGTATTTTTACTTACACTTACACCAAGTCACAAACACACACACTGACACCAAGTAACAAAGACATACACTTACACCAAGTAACAAAGACATACACTGATACCCAGTAACACAGACACACACTGACACCCTGTTAGAAACACACACTGACCCCCAGTAACACAGACACACAGCGACCGCCAGTAACACAGACGTACACTGACACCAAGTCACAAAGACACACACTGACACCCAGTAACAAAGACATACACTGACACCAAGTCACAAAGACATACACTGATACACAGACACACACTTACACCAAGTAACACAGATATACACTGACACCAAGTAACAAAGACATACACTGACACCAAGTCACAAACACATACACTGACACCAAGTAACAAAGACATACACTTACACCAAGTAACAAAGACATGCACTGATACCCAGTAACACAGACACACACTGACACCCTGTTAGCAAGACACACTGATCCCCAGTAACACAGACACACAGTGACCCCCAGTAACACAGACATACACTGACACCAAGTCACTAAGACACACACTGACACCCAGTAACACAGATATACACTGACACCAAGTAACAAAGACATACAATGATACACAGTATCACAGACACACACTTACACCAAGTAACAAAGACATACACTGACACCAAGTCACAAACACAAACTGACACCCAGTAACAAAGACATACACTTACACCAAGTAACGAAGACATACACTGATTCCCAGTAACACAGACACACACTGACACCCTGTTAGAAACACACACTGACCCCCAGTAACATAGCACACAGTGACCCCCAGTAACACAGACATACACTGACACCATGTCACAAAGATACACACTGACACCCAGTAACAAAGACATACACTGACACCAAGTCACAAAGACATACACTGATACACAGTAACACAGATATACACTGACACCAAGTAACAAAGAGATACAATGATACACAGTATCACAGACACACACTGACACCAAGTAACAAAGACATACACTGACACCAAGTCACAAACACACACTGACACCCAGTAACAAAGACATACTCTGACACCAAGTCACAAAGACATACACTGATACCCAGTCACACAGACACACACTGACACCCAGTAACAAAGACATACACTGATACCAAGTCACAAAGACATACACTGATACCCAGTCACACAGACACACACTGACACCCAGTAACAAAGACATACACTGATACCAAATCACAAAGACATACACTGATACCCAGTAACACAGACACAAACTGACACCCAGTAACAAAGACATACACTGATACCAAGTCGCAAAGACATACACTGATGCCCAGTAACACAGACACACACTTACACCAAGAAACACAGACAGACACTGACACCCAGTAACACAGACACACACTTACACCAAGTAACAAAGACACACACTTACACCAAGGAACACAGACATACACTGACACCAAGTAACAAAGACGTACACTTTAACCAAGTAACAAAGACAGATAATTACACCAAGTAACAAAGACATACACTGACACCAAGTCACAAAGACATACACTGACACCAAGTAACAAAGACATACACTGATACCAAGCAACACAGACACACACTTACACCAAGTAACAAAGACAGACACTTACACCAAGTAACAAAGACATACACTGACACCAAGTAACAAAGACATGCACTTATACCAAGTAACAAAGACAGACAATTGCACCAAGTAACAAACACATACACTGACACCAAGAAACAAAGAGATACACTGATACCCAGTCACACAGACACACACTTACACCAAGTAACAAAGACATAGACTTACACCAAGTAACACAGACATACAAAGACACCAAGTATTTTTACTTACACTTACACCAAGCAACAAAGACATACACTGACACCCAAAAACAAAGACATTCACTGACACCAAGTCACAAACACACACACTGACACCAAGTAACACAGACATACACTTACAACAAGTAACAAAGACATACACTGATACCCAGTAACACAGACACACACTGACACCCTGTTAGAAACACACACTGACCCCCAGTAACACAGACACACAGTGACCCCCAGTAACACAGACGTACACTGACACCAAGTCACAAAGACACACACTGACACCCAGTAACAAAGACATACACTTACAACAAGTAACAAAGACATGCACTGATACCCAGTAACACAGACACACACTGACACCCTGTTAGCAAGACACACTGATCCCCAGTAACACAGACACACAGTGACCCCCAGTAACACAGACATACACTGACACCAAGTCACTAAGACACACACTGACACCCAGTAACACAGATATACACTGACACCAAGTAACAAAGACATACAATGATACACAGTATCACAGACATACACTTACACCAAGTAACAAAGACATACACTGACACCAAGTCACAAACACAAACTGACACCCAGTAACAAAGACATACACTTACACCAAGTAACAAAGACATACACTGATTCCCAGTAACACAGACACACACTGACACCCTGTTAGAAACACACACTGACCCACCGTAACATAGACACACAGTGACCCCCAGTAACACAGACATACACTGACACCATGTCACAAAGATACACACTGACACCCAGTAACAAAGACATACACTGACACCAAGTCACAAAGACATACACTGATACACAGTAACACAGATATACACTGACACCAAGTAACAAAGAGATACAATGATACACAGTATCACAGACACACACTGACTCCAAGTAACAAAGCCATACACTGACACCAAGTCACAAACACATACACTGACACCAAGTAACAAAGACATACACTTACACCAAGTAACAAAGACATACACTGATACCCAGTAACACAGACACACACTGACACCCTGTTAGAAACACACACTGATCCCCAGTAACACAGACACACAGTGACCCCCAGTAACACAGACATACACTGACACCAAGTCACAAAGACACACACTGACACCCAGTAACACAGATATACACTGACACCAAGTAACAAAGACATACAATGATACACAGTATCACAGACACACACTTACACCAAGTAACAAAGACATACACTGACACCAAGTCACAAACACACACTGACACCCAGTAACAAAGACATACACTGACACCAAGTCCCAAAGACATACACTGATACCCAGGAACACAGACACACACTGACACCCATTAACAAAGACATACACTGATACCAAGTCACAAAGACATACACTGATATCCAGTCACACAGACACACACTGACACCCAGTAACAAAGACATACACTGATACCAAATCACAAAGACATACACTGATACCCAGTAACACAGACACACACTGACACCCAGTAACAAAGACATACACTGATACCAAGTCGCAAAGACATACTCTGATGCCCAGTAACACAGACACACACTTACACCAACTAACACAGACATACACTGACACCCAGTAACACAGACACACACTTACACCAAGGAACACAGACATACACTGACACCAAGTAACAAAGACATACACTTACACCAAGTAACAAAGACAGATAATTACACCAAGTGACAAAGACATACACTGACACCATGTAACAAAGACATACACTGATACATAGTAACACAGACACACACTTACACCAAGTAACAAAGACAGACACTTACACCAGGTAACAAAGACATACACTGACACCAAGTAACAAAGACATGCACTTACACCAAGTAACAAAGACAGACAATTGCACCAAGTAACAAACACATACAATGACACCAAGAAACAAAGAGATACACTGATACCCAGTCACACAGACACAAAATTACACCAAGTAACAAAGACATAGACTTACACCAAGTAACACAGACATCCAAAGACACCAAGTATTTTTACTTACACTTACACCAATTCACAAACACACACACTGACACCAAGTATCAAAGACATACACTTACACCAAATAACAAAGACATACACTGATACCCAGTAACACAGACACACACTGACACCCTGTTAGAAACACACACTGACCCCCAGTAACACAGACACACAGTGACCCCCAGTCACACAGACGTACACTGACACCAAGTCACAAAGACACACACTGACACCCAGTAACAAAGACATACACTGACACAAAGTCACAAAGACATACACTGATACACAGACACACACTTACACCATGTAACACAGATATACACTGACACCAAGTAACAAAGACATACACTGACACCAAGTCACAAACACATTCACTGACACCAAGTAACAAAGACATACACTTACACCAAGTAACAAAGACATGCACTGATACCCAGTAACACAGACACACACTGACACCCTGTTAGCAAGACACACTGATCCCCAGTAACACAGACACACAGTGACCCCCAGTAACACAGACATACACTGACACCAAGTCACAAAGACATACACTGACACCCAGTAACACAGATATACACTGACACCAAGTAACAAAGACATACAATGATACACAGTATCACAGACACACACTGACACCAGGTAACAAAGACATACACTGACACCAAGTCACAAACACACACTGACACCCAGTAACAAAGACATACTCTGACACCAAGTCACAAAGACATACACTGATACCCAGTCACACAGACACACACTGACACCCAGTAACAAAGACATACACTGATACCAAGTCACAAAGACATACACTGATACCCAGTCACACAGAAACACACTGACACCCAGTAACAAAGACATACACTGATACCAAATCACAAAGACATACACTGATACCCAGTAACACAGACACAAACTGACACCCAGTAACAAAGACATACACTGATACCAAGTCGCAAAGACATACACTGATGCCCAGTAACACAGACACACACTTACACCAAGTAACACAGACAGACACTGACACCCAGTAACACAGACACACACTTACACCAAGTAACAAAGACACACACTTACACCAAGGAACACAGACATACACTGACACCAAGTAACAAAGACATACACTTACACCAAGTAACAAAGACAGATAATTACACCAAGTAACAAAGACATACACTGACACCAAGTCACAAAGACATACACTGACACCAAGTAACAAAGACATACACTGATACCCAGTGACACAGACACACACTTACACCAAGTAACAAAGACAGACACTTACACCAAGTAACAAAGACATACACTGACACCAAGTAACAAAGACATGCACTTACACCAAGTAACAAAGACAGACAATTGCACCAAGTAACAAACACATACACTGACACCAAGAAACAAAGCGATACACTGATACCCAGTCACACAGACACACACTTACACCAAGTAACAAAGACATAGACTTACACCAAGTAACACAGACATACAAAGACACCAAGTATTTTTACTTACACTTGCACCAAGTAACAAAGACATGCACTGACACCCAAAAACAAAGACATTCACTGACACCAAGTCACAAACACACACACTTACACCAAGTAACAAAGACATACACTTACAACAAGTAACAAAGACATACACTGATACCCAGTAACACAGACACACACTGACACCCTGTTAGAAACACACACTCACCCAAGTAACACAGACACACAGTGATCCCCAGTAACACAGACGTACACTGACACCAAGTCACAAAGAAACACACTGACACCCAGTAACAAAGACATACACTGACACCAAGTCACAAAGACATACACTGATTCACAGACACACACTTACACCAAGTAACACAGATATACACTGACACCAAGTAACAAAGACATACACTGACACCAAGTCACAAACACATACACTGACACCAAGTAACAAAGACATACACTTACACCAAGTAACAAAGACATACACTGATACCCAGTAACACAGACACACACTGACACCCTGTTAGAAACACACACTGATCCCCAGTAACACAGACACACAGTGACCCCCAGTAACACAGACATACACTGACACCAAGTCACAAAGACACACACTGACACCCAGCAACACAGATATACACTGACACCAAGTAACAAAGACATACAATGATACACAGTATCACAGACACACACTTACACCAAGTAACAAAGACATACACTGACACCAAGTCACAAACACACACTGACACCCAGTAACAAAGACATACACTGACACCAAGTCACAAAGACATACACTGATACCCAGGAACACAGACACTCACTGACACCCAGTAACAAAGACATACACCGATACCAAGTCACAAAGACATACACTGATATCCAGTCACACAGACACACACTGACACCCAGTAACAAAGACATACACTGATACCAAATCACAAAGACATACACTGATACCCAGTAACACAGACACACACTGACACCCAGTAACAAAGACATACACTGACACCAAATCACAAACACATACACTGACACCCAGTAACACAGACACACACTTACACCAAGTAACAAAGACACACACTTACACCAAGGAACACAGACATACACTGACACCAAGTAACAAAGACATACACTTACACCAAGTAACAAAGACAGATAATTACACCAAGTAACAAAGACATACACTGACACCAAGTAACCAAGACATACACTGATACCAAGTAACACAGACACACACTTAAACCAAGTAACAAAGACATACACTGACACCCAGTAACAAAGACATACACTGACACCCAGCAACACAGACACACACGGACACCAATTATTTTGACTTACACTTACACCAAGTAACAAAGACAGACACTGACACCCAGTAACAAAGACATACATTGAAACCAAGTCACAAACACATGCACTGACACCAAGTAACAAAGACATACACTTACACCAAGTAACAAAGACATACAATGATACCCAGTAACACAGACACACACTGACACCCAGTTAGAAACACACACTGAACCCCAGTAACACAGACACACACTGACACCAAGTCACAAAGACACACACTGACACCCAGTAACAAAGACATACACTGTCACCAAGTCACAAAGACATACACTGATACACAGACACACACTTACACCAAGTAACACAGACATACACTGACACCTAGAAACAAAGACATACACTGATACCCAGTATCACAGACACACATTTACACCAAGTAACAAAGACATACACTGACACCAAGTCACAAAGACACACACTGACACCCAGTTAAAAAGACATACACTGACACCAAGTCACAGAGATATACACTGATACACAGGAATACAGACACACTGGCACCCAGTAACAAAGACCTACACTGATACCAAGTCACAAATACATACACTGATACCCAGTAACACAGGCACACACTGACACCCAGTAACAAAGACATACACTGATACCAAGTCACAAAGACATACACTGATACCCAGTAACACAGACACACACTGACACCCAGTAACTAAGACATACACTGATACCAAGTCACAAAGACATGCACTGATACCCAGTAACACAGACACACACTGACACCCTGTTAGAAACACACACTGACCCCCAGTAACACAGACAAACAGTGACCCCCAGTAACACAGACGTACACTGACACCATTTCACAAAGACACACACTGACACCCAGTAACAAAGACATACACTTACACCAAGTCACAAAGACATGCACTGATACCCAGACACACACTTACACCAAGTAACACAGATATACACTGACACCAAGTAACAAAGACATACACTGACACCAAGTCACAAACACATACACTGACACCAAGTAACAAAGACATACACTTACACCAAGTAACAAAGACATACACTGATACCCAGTAACACAGACACACACTGACACCCTGTTAGAAACACACACTGACCCCCATAACACAGACACACAGTGACCCCCAGCAACACAGACATACACTGACACCAAGTCACAAAGACATACACTGATACACAGTAACACAGATATACTCTGACACCAAGTAACAAAGACATACAATGATACACAGTATCACAGACACACACTTACACCAAGTAACAAAGGCATACACTGACACCAAGTCACAAAGACATACACTGACTCCAAGTCACAAAGACATAAACTGATACCCAGTAACACAGACACACACTGACACCCAGTAACAAACGCATACACTGATACCAAGTCACAAAGACATACACTGATACCCAGTAACGCAGACACACACTGACACCCAGTAACAAAGACATAAACTGATACCAAGTCACAAAGACATACACTGATACCCAGTAACACAGACAGACACTGACACCAAGTAACAAAGACATACACTGACACCAAGTTACAAAGACACACACTGACACCCAGTAAAAAAGACATACACTGACACCAAGTCACAAAGACATACACTGATACACAGTAACACAGACACACACTGACACCCAGTAACAAAGACATACACTGATACCAAGTCACAAAGACATACACTGATACCCAGTAACACAGACACACACTGACACCAAGTAACAAAGACATACACTTACATCAAGTAACAAAGACACACACTACATAAAGGAACACAGACATACACTGACACCAAGTAACAAAGACATACACTTAGACCAAGTAACAAAGACAGACTATTACACCAAGTAACAAAAACATACACTTACACCAAGTATTTGGACATACACTGACACCAAGTAACAAAGACATACACTGATACCCAGTAACACAGACACACACTTACACCAAGTAACAAAGACATACTCTGACACCCAGTAACAAAGACATACACTGATACCAAGTCACAAATACATACACTGATGCCCAGTAACACAGACACACACTGACACCCAGTAACAAAGACATACACTGATGCCAAGTCACAAAGACATACACTGATACCCAGTAACACAGACACACACTGACACCCAGTAACAAAGACGTACACTGATACCAAGTCACAAAGACATGCACTGATACCCAGTAACACAGACACACACTGACACCAAGTAACAAAGACATACACTTACACCAAGTAACAAAGACACACACTACACCAAGGAACACAGACATACACTGAGACCATGTAACAAAGACATACACTTACACCAAGTAACAAAGACACACACTACACCAAGGAACACAGACATACACTGACACCAAGTAACAAAGACATACACTTACACCAAGTAACAAAGACAGACAATTACACCAAGTAACAAAGACATACACTTACACCAAGTAACAAAGACACACACTACACCAAGGAACACAGACATACACTGACACCAAGTAACACAGACACACACTTACACCAAGTAACAACGACATACAATGATACCCAGTAACACAGACACACACTGACACCCAGTAACAAAGACATACACTGATACCAAGTCACAAAGACATGCACTGATACCCAGTAACACAGACACACACTGACACCAAGTAACAAAGACATACACTTACACCAAGTAACAAAGACACACACTACACCAAGGAACACAGACATACACTGACACCAAGTAACAAAGACATACACTTACACCAAGTAACAAAGACACACACTACACCAAGGAACACAGACATACACTGACACCAAGTAACAAAGACATACACTTACACCAAGTAACAAAGACAGACAATTACACCAAGTAACAAAGACATACACTTACACCAAGTAACAAAGACACACACTACACCAAGGAACACAGACATAGACTGACACCAAGTAACACAGACACACACTTACACCAAGTAACAAAGACACACACTTACACCAAGTAACACAGACATACACTGACACCAAGTCACAAACACACACTGACACCCAGTAACAAAGACATACTCTGACACCAAGTCACAAAGACATACACTGATACCCAGTCACACAGACACACACTGACACCCAGTAACAAAGACATACACTGATACCAAGTCACAAAGACATACACTGATACCCAGTCACACAGACACACACTGACACCCAGTAACAAAGACATACACTGATACCAAATCACAAAGACATACACTGATACCCAGTAACACAGACACAAACTGACACCCAGTAACAAAGACATACACTGATACCAAGTCGCAAAGACAGACAATTACACCAAGTAACAAAGACATACACTGACACCAAGTAACAAAGACATACACTTACACCAAGTAACAAAGACAGACAATTACACCAAGTAACAAAGACATACACTTACACCAAGTAACAAAGACACACACTACACCAAGGAACACAGACATAGACTGACACCAAGTAACACAGACACACACTTACACCAAGTAACAAAGACATACAATGATACCCAGTAACACAGACACACACTTACACCAAGTAACAAAGACATACACTGATACCCAGTAACACAGGCACGCACTGGGGGCGAGGGGGGTGGGGGGAGGCACATTGGCGCAGCGGTTAGCACCGCAGCCTCACAGCTCCAGGGACCCGGGTTCGATTCTGGGTACTGCCTGTGCGGAGTTTGAAAGTTCTCCCTGTGTCTGCGTGAGTTACCTCCGTGGGCTCCGGTTTCCTCCCACATGCCAACGACTTGCAAATTGATAGGTTAATTGGCCATCATAAACTGCCCCTAGTATAGGTAGGTGGTAGGCAAATATTTCGGGACAGGTGGGGATGTGATCGGAATACGGGATTAGTGCAGGATTGGTATAAATGGGTGGTTGATGTTCGGCACAGACTCGGTGCTGTTTAAGTGCTGTATTTCAAAGCTAAACTAAATACTGACACCTAGTGTCACAGATACACACTGACACCCAGTAACACAAACAAACACACACTGACACCCAGGAACACAGAGAACCACTGATACACAGGAACAAAGACATACACTGACACCAAGTAACACAGACACGCACTGACACCCAGTAACAAAGACATACACTGACACCAAGTCACAAAGACATACACTGACAACAAGTAACAAAGACATACACTGATACCCAGTAACACAGACACACACTGACACCAAGTAACAAAGACAGACACTTACACCAAGTAACAAAGACATACACTGACACCAAGTAACAAAGACATACACTTACACCAAGTAACAAAGACAGACAATTACACCAAGTAACAAACACATACACTGAAACCAAGTAACAAAGACATACACTGATACCCAGTAACACAGACACACACGTACACCAAGTAACAAAGACAGACACAGATACCCAGTAACACAGACACACACTTACACCAAAAAACAAAGACCTACATTTACACCAAGTAACACAGACATACACTTACACCAAGTATTTGAACATACACTTACACCAAGTAACAAAGACATACACTGACACCCAGTAACAAAGACATACACTGACACCAAGTCACAAACACATACACTGACACCAAGTAACAAAGACATACACTGACACCAAGCAACAAAGACATACACTGATACCAAGTAGCACAGACACACACTGACACCCAGTTAGAAACACACACTGACTCCCAGTAACACAGACACACACTGACCCCCAGTAACACAGACATACACTGACACCAAGTCACAAAGACACACACTTACACCAAGTAACACAGACATACACTGACACCAAGTCACAAACACACACTGACACCCAGTAACAAAGACATACTCTGACACCAAGTCACAAAGACATACACTGATACCCAGTCACACAGACACACACTGACACCCAGTAACAAAGACATACACTGATACCAAGTCACAAAGACATACACTGATACCCAGTCACACAGACACACACTGACACCCAGTAACAAAGACATACACTGATACCAAATCACAAAGACATACACTGATACCCAGTAACACAGACACAAACTGACACCCAGTAACAAAGACATACACTGATACCAAGTCGCAAAGACATACACTGATGCCCAGTAACACAGACACACACTTACACCAAGTAACACAGACAGACCCTGACACCCAGTAACACAGACACACACTTACACCAAGTAACAAAGACACACACTTACACCAAGGAACACAGACATACACTGACACCAAGTAACAAAGACATAAACTTACACCAAGTAACAAAGACAGATAATTACACCAAGTAACAAAGACATACACTGACACCAAGTCACAAAGACATCCACTGACACCAAGTAACAAAGACATACACTGATACCCAGTAACACAGACACACACTTACACCAAGTAACAAAGACAGACACTTACACCAAGTAACAAAGACATACACTGACACCAAGTAACAAAGACATGCACTTACACCAAGTAACAAAGACAGACAATTGCACCAAGTAACAAACACATACACTGACACCAAGAAACAAAGCGATACACTGATACCCAGTCACACAGACACACACTTACACCAAGTAACAAAGACATAGACTTACACCAAGTAACACAGACATACAAAGACACCAAGTATTTTTACTTACACTTACACCAAGTAACAAAGACATACACTGACACCCAAAAACAAAGACATTCACTGACACCAAGTCACAAACACACACACTGACACCAAGTAACAAAGACATACACTTACAACAAGTAACAATGACATACACTGATACCCAGTAACACAGACACACACTGACACCCTGTTAGAAACACACACTGACCCCCAGTAACACAGACACACAGTGACCCCCAGTAACACAGACGTACACTGACACCAAGTCACAAAGACACACACTGACACCCAGTAACAAAGACATACACTGACACCAAGTCACAAAGACATACACTGATTCACAGACACACACTTACACCAAGTAACACAGATATACACTGACACCAAGTAACAAAGACATACACTGACACCAAGTCACAAACACATACACTGACACCAAGTAACAAAGACATACACTTACACCAAGTAACAAAGACATACACTGATACCCAGTAACACAGACACACACGGACACCCTGTTAGAAACACACACTGATCCCCACTAACACAGACACACAGTGACCCCCAGTAACACAGACATACACTGACACCAAGTCACAAAGACACACACTGACACCCAGTAACACAGATATACACTGACACCAATTAACAAAGACATACAATGATACACAGTATCACAGACACACACTTACACCAAGTAACAAAGACATACACTGACCCCAAGTCACAAACACACACTGACACCCAGTAACAAAGACATACACTGACACCAAGTCACAAAGACATACACTGATACCCAGGAACACAGACACACACTGACACCCAGTAACAAAGACATACACCGATACCAAGTCACAAAGACATACACTGATATCCAGTCACACAGACACACACTGAAACCCAGTAACAAAGACATACACTGATACCAAATCACAAAGACATACACTGATACCCAGTAACAAAGACATACACTGATACCAAGCCACAAACACATACACTGACACCCAGTAACACAGACACACACTTACACCAAGTAACAAAGACACACACTTACACCAAGGAACACAGACATACACTGACACCAAGTAACAAAGACATACACTTACACCAAGTAACAAAGACAGATAATTACACCAAGTAACAAAGACATACACTGACACCAAGTAACCAAGACATACACTGATACCAAGTAACACAGACACACACTTAAACCAAGTAACAAAGACATACACTGACACCCAGTAACAAAGACATACACTGACACCCAGCAACACAGACACACACGGACACCAAGTATTTTGACTTACACTTACACCAAGTAACAAAGACAGACACTGACACCCAGTAACAAAGACATACATTGAAAACAAGTCACAAACACATGCACTGACACCAAGTAACAAAGACATACACTTACACCAAGTAACAAAGACATACAATGATACCCAGTAACACAGACACACACTGACACCAAGTAACAAAGACAGACACAGATACCCAGTAACACAGACACACACTTACACCAAAAAACAAAGACCTACATTTACACCAAGTAACACAGACATACACTTACACCAAGTAACAAAGACATACACTGACACCCAGTAACAAAGACATACACTGACTCCAAGTCACAAACACATACACTGACACCAAGTAACAAAGACATGCACTGACACCAAGCAACAAAGACATACACTGATACCAAGTAGCACAGACACACACTGACACCCAATTAGAAACAAACACTGACTCCCAGTAACACAGACACACACTGACCCCCAGTAACACAGACATACACTGACACCAAGTCACAAAGACACACACTTACACCAAGTAACAAAGACATACACTGACACCAAGTAACAAAGACATACACTGATACCCAGTATCAAAGACACACACTTATACCAAGTAACAAAGACATACACTGACACCAAGTCACAAAGACATACACTGACACCCAGTAACAAAGACATACACTGACACTAAGTCACAAAGACATAAACTGATACCCAGTAACACAGACACACACTGACACCCAGTAACAAAGGCATACACTGATACCAAGTCACCAAGACATACACTGATACCCAGTAACGCAGACACATACTGACACCCAGTAACAAAGACATACACTGATACCAAGTCACAACGACACACACTGATTCCCAGTAACACAGACAGACACTGACACCAAGTAACAAAGACATACACTGACACCAAGTAACAAAGACATACACTTACACCAAGTAACAAAGACACACACTCGCACCAAGTATTTTGACATGCACTGTCACCAAGGAACAAAGACATACACTGATACCCAGTAACACAGACACACACATACACCAAGTAACAAAGACATACACTGATACCCAGTAACACAGACAAACACTTACACCAAGTAACAAAGACATACACTGACACCTAGTAACAAAGACATACAATGACACCAAGTCACAAACACATACACTGACACCAAGTAACAAAGACATACACTGACAACAAGTAACAAAGACATACACTGACACCAAGTCACAAACACATACACTGACACCAAGTAACAAAGACATACACTGACACCAAGTAATAAAGACATACACTGATACCCAGTAACACAGACACACACTGACACCCAGTTAGAAACACACATTGACCCCCAGTAACACAGACACACACTGACCCCCAGTAACACAGACATACACTGACACCAAGTCACAAAGACACACACTGACACCCAGTAACAAAGACATACACTGACACCAAGTCACAAAGACATATACTGATACACAGACACACACTTACACCAAGTAACACAGACATACACTGACGCCAAGTAACAAAGACATACACTGATTCCCAGGATCACAGACACGCACTTAGACCAAGTAACAAAGACATACAATGACACCAAGTCACAAAGACACACACTGACACCCAGTAACTAAGACATACACTGACACCAAGTCACAAAGACATACACTGATACCCAGGAACACAGACACACACTGACACCCAGTAACTAAGACATAGACTGATACCAGGTCACAAAGACATAACTGATACCCAGTAACGCAGACACACACTGACAACCTGTAACAAAGGCATACACTCATACCAAGTCACAAAGACATACACTGATACCCAGTAACACAGACACACACTAACACCAAGTAACAAAGACATACACTGACACCAAGTAACAAAGACATAGACTTACACCAAGTAACAAAGACACACACTTACACTAAGTATTTTGACATACACTGACACCAACTAACAAAGACAGACACTGATACCCAGTAACACAGACACACACTTACACCAAGTAACAAAGACATACAATGATACCCAGTAACACAGACACACACTTACACCAAGTAACAAAGACATACACTGATACACAGACACACAGTTACACCAAGTAACACAGACATACACTGACACCAAGTAACAAAGACATACATTGAAACCCAGTATCACAGACACACACTTACACCAAGTAACAAACACACACACTGACACCCAGTAACAAAGACATACACTGACATGAAGTCACAAAGACATACACTGATACCCAGGAACACAGACACACACTGAAATCCAGTAACAAAGACATACACTGATACCAAGTCACAAAGACATACACTGATACCCAGTAACACAGACACACACTAACACCAAGTAACAAAGACATACACTGACACCATGTAACAAAGACATACACTTAAACCAAGTAACAAAGACACACACTTGCACCAAGTATTTTGACACACACTGACACCAAGTAACAAAGACAGACACTGACACCAAGTAACAAAGACATACACTTACACCAAGTAACAAAGACAGACAATTACACCAAGTCACAAACACATACACTGACACCAAGTAACAAAGACAGAAACTGATACCCAGTAACACAGACACACACTTACACCAAGTAACAAAGACATACACTTACACCAGGTAACACAGACATACACTTACACCAAGTATTTTGGCATACACATACACCAAGTAACAAAGACATACACTGACACCCAGTAACAAAGACAGACACTGACACCAAGTCACAAAAACATACACTGACACCAAGTAACAAAGACATACACATACACCAAGTAACAAAGACATACACTGATACCCAGTGACACAGACACACACTGACACCCAGTTAGAAACACACACTGACCCCCAGTAACACAGACACACACTGACCCCCAGTAACACAGACATACACTGACACCAAGTCACAAAGACACACACTGACACCCAGTTACAAAGACATACACTGACACCAAGTCACAAAGACATACACTGATACACAGACACACACTTACAACAAGTAACACAGACATACACTGACACCAAGTAACAAAGACATACACTGATACCCAATATCACAGACACACACTTACACCAAGTAACAAAGACACACACTGACACCCAGTAACAAAGACATGCACTGATAGCAAGTCACAAAGACATACACTGATACCCAGAAACACAGACACACACTGACACCTAGTAACAAAGACATACACAGATACCAAGTCACAAAGACATACACTGATACCCAGTAACACAGACACACACTGACACCAAGTAACAAAGACACACACTTACACCAAGTAACAAAGACAGACACTTACACCAAGTAACAAAGATATACAATGACACCAAGTAACAAAGACATTTACTTACACCAAGTAACAAAGACAGACAATTACACCAAGTTACAAAGACATACACTGATACCCAGTAACACAGACACACACTTACACCAAGTAACAAATACAGACACTGATACCCAGTAACACAGACACACACTTACACCAAGTAACAAAGACATACACTGATACCCAGTAACACAGGCACACACTGGGGAGGGGGGAGGTGGCACATTGGCGCAGTGGTTAGCACCGCAGCCTCACAGCTCCAGGGACCCGCGTTCGATTCTGTGTACAGCCTGTGCGGAAATTGCAAGTTCTCCCTGTGTCTGCGTGAGTTTCCTCCGGGTGCTCCGGTTTCCTCCCACATGCCAAAGACTTGCAGGTTGATAGGATAATTGGCCATCATAAATTGCCCCTGGTATAGGTATATGGTAGGGAACTATATAGGGACAGGTGGGGATGTGATAGGAATACGGGATTAGTGTAGGTTTAGTATAAATGGGTGGTTGATGGACGGCACAGACTCGGTGGGCCGAAGGGCCTGTTTCAATGCTGTATGTCCAAAAAAAACTAAATACTGACACCTAGTGTCACAGACACACACTGACACCCAGTAACACAAACAAACACACACTGACACCCAGGAACACAGAGAACCACTGATACACAGTAACAAAGACATACACTGGCACCAAGTAACACAGACACGCACTGACACCAAGTAACAAAGATATACACTGACACCCAGTCACAAAGACATACACTGACACCAAGTAACAAAGACATACAATGATACCCAGTAACACAGACACACACTTACACCAAGTAACAAAGACAGACACTTACACCTAGTAACAAAGACAAACAATGACACCAAGTAACAAAGACATACACTTACACCAAGTAACAAAGACAGACAATTACACCAAGTAACAAATACATACACTGACACCAAGTAACAAAGACATACACTGATACCCAGTAACACAGATACACACTTACACCAAGTAACAAATACAGACACTGACACCCAGTAACACAAACAAACACACACTGACACCCAGGAACACAGAGAACCACTGATACACAGTAACAAAGACATACACTGACACCAAGTAACACAGACACGCACTGACACCAAGTAACAAAGACATACACTGACACCAAGACACAAAGACATACACTGACACCAAGTAACAAAGACAGACACTTACACCAAGTAACAAAGACATACACTGATACCCAGTGACACAGACACACACTGACACCCAGTTAGAAACACACACTGACCCCCAGTAACACAGACACACACTGACCCCCAGTAACACAGACATACACTGACACCAAGTCACAAAGACACACACTGACACCCAGTTACAAAGACATACACTGACACCAGGTCACAAAGACATACACTGATACACAGACACACACTTACACCAAGTAACACAGACATACACTGACACCAAGTAACAAAGACATACACTGATACCCAGTATCACAGACACACACTTACACCAAGTAACAAAGACACACACTGACACCCAGTAACAAAGACATGCACTGACTTCAAGTCACAAAGACATACACTGATACCCAGTAACACAGACACACACTGACACCCAGTAAAAAAGACATGCACTGATAGCAAGTAACAAAGACATACACTGATACCCAGTAACACAGACACACACTTACACCAAGTAACAAAGACATACACTGATACCCAGTAACACAGGCACGCACTGGGGGAGGGGGGGGGTGGGGGGAGGCACATTGGCGCAGTGGTTAGCACAGCAGCCTCACAGCTCCATGGACCCGGGTCCGATTCTGGGTACTGCCTGTGCGGAGTTTTGCAAGTTGTCCCTGTGTCTGCCTGAGTTTCCTCCGGCTGCTCCGGTTTCCTCCCACATGCCAAAGACTTGCAGGTTGATAGGTTAATTGGCCATCATAAATTGCCCCTAGTATAGGTAGGTGGTCGGGAAATATATCGGGACAGGTGGGGATGTGATAGGAATACGGGATTAGTGTAGGATTAGTATAAATGGGTGGTTGATGTTCGGCACAGACTCGGTGGGCTGAAGGGCCTGTTAAAGTGCTGCATCTCTGATCTAAACTAAATACTGACACCTAGTGTCACAGACACACACAGACACCCAGTAACACAAACAAACACACACTGACACCCAGTAACACAGAGAACCACTGATACACAGTAACAAAGACATACACTGACACCAAGTAACACAGACACGCACTGACACCCAGTAACAAAGACATACACTGACACCAAGTAACATTGACATACATTGATAACGAGTAACACAGACACACACTTGCACCAAGTAACAAAGACAGACACTGACACCAAGTAACAAAGACATACACTTACACCAAGTAACAAAGACAGACAATTACACCAAGTCACAAACACATACACTGACACCAAGTAACAAAGACATACACTGATACCCAGTAACACAGACACACACTTACACCAAGTAACAAAGACAGAAACTGATACCCAGTAACACAGACACACACTTACACCAAGTAACAAAGACATACACTTACACCAAGTAACACAGACATACACTTACACCAAGTATTTTGGCATACACATACACCAAGTAACAAAGACATACACTGACACCCAGTAACAAAGACAGACACTGACACCAAGTCACAAAAACATACACTGACACCAAGTAACAAAGACATACACATACACCAAGTAACAAAGACATACACTGATACCCAGTGACACAGACACACACTGACACCCAGTTAGAAACACACACTGACCCCCAGTAACACAGACACACACTGACCCCCAGTAACACAGACATACACTGACACCAAGTCACAAAGACACACACTGACACCCAGTTACAAAGACATACACTGACACCAAGTCACAAAGACACACACTGATACACAGACACACACTTACAACAAGTAACACAGACATACACTGACACCAAGTAACAAAGACATACACTGATACCCAGTATCACAGACACACACTTACACCAAGTAACAAAGACACACACTGACACCCAGTAACAAAGACATGCACTGATAGCAAGTCACAAAGACATACACTGATACCCAGAAACACAGACACACACTGACACCTAGTAACAAAGACATACACAGATACCAAGTCACAAAGACATACACTGATACCCAGTAACACAGACACACACTGACACCAAGTAACAAAGACACACACTTCCACCAAGTAACAAAGACAGACACTTACACCAAGTAACAAAGATATACAATGACACCAAGTAACAAAGACATACACTTACACCAAGTAACAAAGACAGACAATTACACCAAGTTACAAAGACATACACTGATACCCAGTAACACAGACACACACTTACACCAAGTAACAAATACAGACACTGATACCCAGTAACACAGACACACACTTACACCAAGTAACAAAGACATACACTGATACCCAGTAACACAGGCACACACTGGGGAGGGGGGAGGTGGCACATTGGCGCAGTGGTTAGCACCGCAGCCTCACAGCTCCAGGGACCCGCGTTCGATTCTGTGTACAGCCTGTGCGGAAATTGCAAGTTCTCCCTGTGTCTGCGTGAGTTTCCTCCGGGTGCTCCGGTTTCCTCCCACATGCCAAAGACTTGCAGGTTGATAGGATAATTGGCCATCATAAATTGCCCCTGGTATAGGTAAATGGTAGGGAACTATATAGGGACAGGTGGGGATGTGATAGGAATACGGGATTAGTGTAGGTTTAGTATAAATGGGTGACCGCGGTGACTGCAACAACTACCGTGGAATCTCCCTGCTCAGCATAGTGGGGAAAGTCTTTGCTCGAGTCGCTCTGAACAGGCTCCAGAAGCTGGCCGAGCGCGTCTACCCTGAGGCACAGTGTGGCTTTCGTGCAGAGAGATCGACTATTGACATGCTGTTCTCCCTTCGTCAGATACAGGAGAAATGCCGTGAACAACAGATGCCCCTCTACATTGCTTTCATTGATCTCACCAAAGCCTTTGACCTCGTCAGCAGACGTGGTCTCTTCAGACTACTAGAAAAGATCGGATGTCCACCAAAGCTACTAAGTATCATCACCTCATTCCATGACAATATGAAAGGCACAATTCAACATGGTGGCTCCTCATCAGAGCCCTTTCCTATCCTGAGTGGTGTGAAACAGGGCTGTGTTCTCGCACCCACACTTTTTGGGATTTTCTTCTCCCTGCTGCTTTCACATGCGTTCAAATCCTCTGAAGAAGGAATTTTCCTCCACACAAGATCAGGGGGCAGGTTGTTCAACCTTGCCCGTCTAAGAGCGAAGTCCAAAGTACGGAAAGTCCTCATCAGAGAACTCCTCTTTGCTGACGATGCTGCTTTAACATCTCACACTGAAGAATGCCTGCAGAGTCTCATCGACAGGTTTGCGTCTGCCTGCAATGAATTTGGCCTAACCATCAGCCTCAAGAAAACGAACATCATGGGGCAGGATGTCAGAAATGCTCCATCCATCAATATTGGCGACCACGCTCTGGAAGTGGTTCAAGAGTTCACCTACCTAGGCTCAACTATCACCAGTAACCTGTCTCTAGATGCAGAAATCAACAAGCGCATGGGTAAGGCTTCCACTGCTATGTTCAGACTGGCCAAGAGAGTGTGGGAAAATGGCGCACTGACACGGAACACAAAAGTCCGAGTGTATCAGGCCTGTGTCCTCAGTACCTTGCTCTACGGCAGCGAGGCCTGTACAACGTATGCCAGCCAAGAGCGACGTCTCAATTCATTCCATCTTCGCTGCCTTCGGAGAATACTTGGCATCAGGTGGCAGGACTATATCTCCAACACAGAAGTCCTTGAAGCGGCCAACATCCCCAGCCTATACACACTACTGAGTCAGCGGCGCTTGAGATGGCTTGGCCATGTGAGCCGCATGGAAGATGGCAGGATCCCCAAAGACACATTGTACAGCGAGCTCGCCACTGGTATCAGACCCACCGGCCGTCCATGTCTCCGTTATAAAGACGTCTGCAAACGCGACATGAAATCGTGTGACATTGATCACAAGTCGTGGGAGTCAGTTGCCAGCATTCGCCAGAGCTGGCGGGCAGCCATAAAGACAGGGCTAAATTGTGGCGAGTCGAAGAGACTTAGTAGTTGGCAGGAAAAAAGACAGAGGCGCAAGGGGAGAGCCAACTGTGCAACAGCCCCAACAAACAAATTTCTCTGCAGCACCTGTGGAAGAGCCTGTCACTCCAGAATTGGCCTTTATAGCCACTCCAGGCGCTGCTTCACAAACCACTGACCACCTCCAGGCGCGTATCCATTGTCTCTCGAGATAAGGAGGCCCAAAAGAAAGAAGTATAAATGGGTGGTTGATGGACGGCACAGACTCGGTGGGCCGAAGGGCCTGTTTCAATGCTGTATGTCCAAACAAAACTAAATACTGACACCTAGTGTCACAGACACACACTGACACCCAGTAACACAAACAAACACACACTGACACCCAGGAACACAGAGAACCACTGATACACAGTAACAAAGACATACACTGACACCAAGTAACACAGACACGCACTGACACCAAGTAACAAAGATATACACTGACACCCAGTCACAAAGACATACACTGACACCAAGTAACAAAGACATACAATGATACCCAGTAACACAGACATACACTTACACCAAGTAACAAAGACAGACACTTACACCTAGTAACAAAGACAAACAATGACACCAAGTAACAAAGACATACACTTACACCAAGTAACAAAGACAGACAATTACACCAAGTAACAAATACATACACTGACACCAAGTAACAAAGACATACACTGATACCCAGTAACACAGATACACACTTACACCAAGTAACAAATACAGACACTGACACCCAGTAACACAAACAAACACACACTGACACCCAGGAACACAGAGAACCACTGATACACAGTAACAAAGACATACACTGACACCAAGTAACACAGACACGCACTGACACCAAGTAACAAAGACATACACTGACACCAAGTCACAAAGACATACACTGACACCAAGTAACAAAGACAGACACTTACACCAAGTAACAAAGACATACAATGACACCAAGTAACAAAGACATACACTTACACAAAGTAACAAAGACATACACTGATACCCAGTAACACAGATACACACTTCCACCAAGTAACAAATACAGACACTGATACCAGGTAACACGGACACACACTTACACCAAGTAACAAAGACATACACTTCAACCAAGTAACACTGACATACACATACACCAAGTATTTTGACATACACTTACACCAAGTAACAACGACATACACTGACACCCAGCAACAAAGACATACACTGACACCACGTCACAAACACATACATTGACACCAAGTAACAAAGACATACACTTACACCTAGTAACAAAGACATACACTGATACCCAGTAATACAGACACACACTGACACACAGTTAGAAACACACACTGACCCCCTGTAACACAGACACACACTGACCCCCAGTAACACAGACATACACTGACACCAAGTCACAAAGACACACACTGACACCCAGTAACAAAGACATACACTGACACCAAGTCACAAAGACATACACTTATACACAGACACACACTTACACCAAGTAACACAGACATACACTGACACCAAGTAACAAAGACACACACTGACACCCAGTAACAAAGACATACACTGACATCAAGTCACAAAGAGATACACTGATACCCAGGAACACAGACACACACTCAAACCCAGTAACAAAGACATACACTGATACCAAGTCTCAAAGACATACACTGATACCAAGTAACACAGACACACACTGACACCCAGTAACAAAGACATACACTGATACCAAGTCACAAAGACATACACTAACACCCAGTAACACAGACACACACTGACACCCAGTAACAAAGACGTACACTGATACCAAGTCACAAAGACATACATTGATACCCAGTAACACAGACAGACACTGACACCAAGTAACAAAGACTTACTCTGACACCAAGTAACAAAGACATACACTTACACCAAGTAACAAAGACACACACCTACACCAAGGAACACAGACATACACTGACACCAAGTAACAAATACATACACTTACACCAAGTAACAAAGACAGACAATTACACCAAGTAACAAAGACACGCACTTACACCTAGTATTTTGACATACACTTACACCAAGTAACAAAGAGATACACTGATACACAGACACACACTTACACCAAGTAACACAGACATACACTGACACCAAGTAACAAAGACATACACTGATACCCAGTATCACAGACACACACTTACACGAAGTATCAAAGACATACACTGACACCAAGTCACAAAGACACACACTGACACCCAGTAACAAAGACATATACTGACACCTAGTCACAAAGACATACACTGATACCCAGGAACACAGACACACACTGACACCCAGTAACAAACACATACACTGATACCAAGTCACAAAGACATACACCGATACCCAGTAACACAGACAGTCACTGACACCCAGTAACAAAGACATACACTGATACCAAGTCACAAAGACAGACACTGATACCCAGTAACACAGACACACACTGACACCGAGTAACAAAGACATACACTGACACCGAGTTACAAAGACATACACTTACACCAAGGAACACAGACATACACTGACACCAAGTAACAAAGACATGCACTTACACCAAGTAACAAAGACAGACAATTACACCAAGTAACAAAGACATACACTTACACCAAGTATTTTGACATACACTGACACCAAGTAACAAAGACATACACTGATACCCAGTAACACAGACACACACTTACACCAAGTAACAAAGACATACACTGACACCAAGTCACAAAGACAATCACTGACACCCAGTAACAAAGACATACTCTGACACCAAGTAACAAAGACATACACTGATACCCAGGAACACAGACACACACTTACACCAAGTAACAAAGACATACACTGACACCAAGTCACAAAGACACACACTGACACCCAGTAACAAAGACATACACTGACACCAAGTCACAAAGACACACGCTGATACCAAGTAACACAGACACACACTTACACCAAGTAACAAAGACATACACTGACACCCAGTAACAAAGACATGCACTGACACCCAGTAACACAGACACACACGGACACCAAGTAACAAAGACACACACTGACAGCCAGTAAGACAAACAAATACACTGACACCCAGTAACACAGACACACACTGACACCAAGTAACAAAAACACACACTGACACCCAGTAACACAGACACACACTGACACCCAGTTAGAAACACACACTGACCGCCAGTAACACAGACACACACTGACCCCCCGTAACACAGGCATAAACTGACACCAAGTCACAAAGACACACACTGACATCCAGTGACAAGGACATACAAAGGCACCAAGTAACAAAGACATACACTTACACCAAGTATTTTGACATACATTGACACCAAGTCACAAACACATACACTGACACCAAGTAACAAAGACATACACTGACACCAAGTAACAAAGACATACACTGATACCCAGTAACACAGACACACACTGACACCCAGTTAGAAACACACACTGACCCCCAGTAACACAGTCACACACTGACCCCCAGGAACACAGACATACACTGACACCAAGTCACAAAGACACACACTGACACCCAATAACAAAGACATACACTGACACCAAGTCACAAAGACATACACTGATACACAGACACACACTTGCACCAAGTAACACATACATGCACTGACAGCAAGTAACAAAGACATACACTGATACCCAGTATCACAGACACGCACTTACACCAAGGAACAAAGACATACACTGACACCAAGTCACAAAGACACACACTGACACCCACTAACAAAGACATACACTGACACCAAGTCACAAAGACACACGCTGATACCCAGTAACACAGACACACACTTACACCAAGGAACAAAGACATACACTGACACCCAGTAACAAAGACATGCACTGACACCCAGTAACACAGACACACACGGAAACCAAGTAACAAAGACACACACTGACAGCCAGTAAGAAAAACAAATACACTGACACCCAGTAACACAGACACACACTGACACCAAGTAACAAAGACACACACTGACACCCAGTAACACAGACACACACTGACACCCAGTTAGAAACACACACTGACCGCCAGTAACACAGACACACACTGACCCCCGTAACACAGTCATACACTGACACCAAGTCACAAAGACACACACTGACACCCAGTGACAAAGACATACAAAGGCACCAAGTAACAAAGACATACACTTACACCAAGTATTTTGACATACATTGACACCAAGTCACAAACACATACACTGACACCAAGTAACAAAGACATACACTGACACCAAGTAACAAAGACATACACTGATACCCAGTAACACAGACACACACTGACACTCAGTTAGAAACACACACTGACCCCCAGTAACACAGACACACACTGACCCCCAGGAACACAGACATACACTGACACCCAATAACAAAGACACACACTGACACCCAATAACAAAGACATACACTGACATCAAGTCACAAAGACATACACTGATACACAGACACACACTTGCACCAAGTAACACAGACATGCACTGACACCATGTAACAAAGACATACACTGATACCCAGTATCACAGACACGCACTTACACCAAGTAACAAAGACATACAATGACACCAAGTCACAAAGACACACACTTACACCCAGTAACAAAGACATACACTGACACCAAGTCACAAAGACATACACTGATACCCAGGAACACAGACACACACTGACACCCAGAAACAAAGACATACACTGATACCAAGTCACAAAGACATACACTGATACTCAGTAACACAGACACACACTGACACCCAGTAACAAAGACATACACTGATACCAAGTCACAAAGACATACACTGATACCCAGTAACACAGACACACACTGACACCCAGTAACAAAGACATACACTGACACCAAGTCACAAAGACATACACTGATACCCAGTAACACAGACACACACTGACACCAAGTAACAAAGACATACACTGACACCAAGTAACAAAGACATACACTTATACCAAGTAACAAAGACACACACTTACACCAAAGAACAAAGACATACACTTACACCAAGTAACACAAACATACTCTTACACCAAGTATTTTGACATATCCTGGCTCCAAGTAACAAAGACATACACTGATACCCAGTAACACAGAAACACTCTTACACCAAGTAACAAAGACATACACTGATACTCAGTAACACAGGCACACACTGCGGGGGGTGGGGTGGGGGGGGGGGCACATTGGCGCAGTGGTTAGCACCGCAGCCTCACAGCTCCAGGGACCCGGGTTCGGTTCTGGGTACTGCCTGTGCGGAGTTTGCAAGTTCTCCCTGTGTCTCCGTGGGTTTCCTCCGGGTGCTCCGGTTTCCTCCCACATGCCAAAGACTTGCAGGTTGATAGGTTAATTGCCAATCATAAATTGCCCCTCGTATAGGTAGGAGGTAGGGAAATATATAGGGAAAGGTGGGGATGTGATAGGAATACGGGATTAGTGTAGGATTAGTATAAAAGGGTGGTTGATGGTCGGCACAGACTCGGTGGGCCGAAGGGCCTGTTTAAGTGCTGCATCTCGAAACTAAACTAAATACTGACACCTAGTGTCACAGACACACACTGACACCCAGTAACACAAACAAACACACACTAACACCCAGTCACACAGAGAACCAGTGATACACAGTAACATAGACATACACTGACACCAAGTAACACAGACACACACTGACACCCAGTAACAAAGACATACACTGACATCAAGTCACAAAGACATACATTTACACGAAGTAACAAAGACAGACAATTCCACCAAGTAACAAACACATACACTGACCCCAAGTAACACAGACATAAACTGATACCCAGGAACACAGACACACACTTGCACCAAGTAACAAAGACAGACACTGATACCCAGTAACACAGACACACACTTACACCAAGTAACAAAGACATACACTTACACCAAGTAACACAGACATACTCTCACACCAAGTATTTTGACTTACACTTACACCAAGTAACAAAGACATACACTGACACCCAGTAACAAAGACATACACTGACACCAAGTCACAAACACATACAGTGACACCAAGTAACAAAGACATACACTTACACCAAGTAACAAAGACATACACTGATACCCAGTAACACAGACACATACTGACACCCAGTTAGAAACACACACGGACTCCCAGTAACACAGACACACACTGACCCCCGTAACGCAGACATACACTCACACAAAGTCACAAAGACACACACTGACACCCAGTAACAAAGACATACACTGACACCAAGTCACAAAGACATACACTGATACACAGACACACACTTACACCAAGTAACACAGACATACACTGACACCAAGTATCAAAGTCATACACTGACACCAAGTCACAAAGACACACACTGACACCCAGTAACAAAGACATACACTGACACCAAGTCACAAAGACATACACTGATACCCAGGAACACAGACACACACTGACACCCAGTAACAAAGACATACACTGATACCAAGTCACAAAGACATACACAGATACCCAGTAACACAGACACAAACTGACACCCAATAACAAAGACATACACTGATACCTAGTCACAAAGACATACACTGATACCCAGGAACACAGACACACACTGACACCCAGGAACAAAGACATACACTGACACCAAGTCACAGAGACATACACTGATACCCAGTAACACAGACACACACTGACACCAAGTAAGAAAGACATACACTGACACCATGTAACAAAGACACACACTTACACCAAGGAACACAGACATACACTGACACCAAGTAACAAAGACATACAATTACACCAAGTAACAAAGACAGACAATTACACCAAGTAACAAAGACATACACTTACACCAAGTATTTTGACATACACTGATACCCAGTAACACAGACACACACTTATACCAAGTAACAAAGACATACACTGACACCCAGTAACAAAGACATACCATGACACCCAGTAACAGAGACACACACGGACACCAAGTAACAAAGACACACACTTGCACGAAGTAACACAGACACACACTGACACCCAGTAACACAAACAAACACACTGAAACCTAGTAACACAGACACACACTGACACCAAGTAACAAAGACATACACTGACACCAAGTCACAAAGACATACACTGACACCAAGTAACAAAGACATACACTGATACCCAGTAACACAGACACACACTTACACCAAGTAACAAAGACAGACACTTACACCAAGTAACAAAGACATACACTGACACCAAGTAACAAAGACATACACTTACACCAAGTAACAAAGAAAGACAATTACACCAAGTAACAAACACATACACTGACACCAATTAACAAAGACATACACTGATATCCACTAACACAGACACACTTACACCAAGTAACAAACACAGACACTGATACCCAGCAACACAGACACAAACTTACACCATGTAACAAAGTCATACACTTACACCAAGTAACACAGACATACTCTCACACCAAGTATTTTGACTTACACGTACACCATGTAACAAAGACATACACTGACACCCAGTAACAAAGTCATACCCTGACTCCAAGTCACAAACACATACACTGATAACCAGTAACACAGACACACACTTACACCAAGTAACAAAGACAGACACTGATACCCAGTAACACAGACACACACTTACACCAAGTAACAAAGTCATACACTTACACCAAGTAACACAGACATACTCTTACACCAAGTATTTTGACTTACACTTACACCAAGTAACAAAGACATACACTGATACCCAGTAACACAGACACACACTTACACCAAGTAACAAATACATACACTTACACCAAGTAACACAGACATACACATGCAACAAGTATTTTGACTTACACTTACACGAAGTAACAAAGACATACACTAACACCCAGTAACAAAGACATACACTGACACCAAGTCACAAACACATACACTGACACCAACTAACAACGACATACACTTACACCAAGTAACAAAGACATACACTGATACCCAGGAACAAAGACACACACTGACACCCAGTAACAAAGACATACACTAATACCAAGTCACAAAGACATACTCTGATACCCAGTATCACAGACACACACTGACACCCAGTAACAAAGACATACATTGATACCAAGTCACAAAGACATACACTGATACCCAGTAACACAATCACACACTGACACCGAGTAACAAAGACATACACTGATACCAAGTCACAAAGACATACACTGATACCCAGTAACACAGACACACACATACAACAAGTATTTTGACTTACACTTACACCAAGTAACAAAGACATACACTAACACCCAGTAACAAAGACATACACTGACACCAAGTCACAAACACATACACTGACACCAACTAACAACGACATACACTTGCACCAATTAACAAAGACATACACAGATACACAGTAACACAGACACACACTGAGACCCAGTTAGAAACATACACTGATACCCAGTATCACACACACACACTGACACCCAGTAACAAAGACATACATTGATACCAAGTCACGAAGACATACACTGATACCCAGTAACACAGACACACACTTACACCAAGTAACAAAGACATACACTGACACCCAGTAACAAAGACATACCATGACACCCAGTAACAGAGACACACACGGACACCAAGTAACAAAGACACACACTTACACCAAGTAACACAGACACACACTGACACCCAGTAACACAAACAAACACACTGAAACCCAGTAACACAGACACACACTGACACCAAGTAACAAAGACATACCCTGACACCAAGTCACAAAGACATACACTGACACCAAGTAACAAAGACATACAGTGATACCCAGTAACACAGACACACACTTACACCAAGTAACAAAGACAGACACTTACACCAAGTAACAAAGACATACACTGACACCAAGTAACAAAGAAAGACAATTACACCAAGTAACAAACACATACACTGACACCAATTAACAAAGACATACACTGATATCCACTAACACAGACACACACTTACACCAAGTAACAAACACAGACACTGATACCCAGTATCACAGACACACACTGACACCCAGTAACAAAGACATACATTGATACCAAGTCACAAAGACATACACTGATACCCAGTAACACAATCACACACTGACACCGAGTAACAAAGACATACACTGATACCAAGTCACAAAGACATACACTGATACCCAGTAACACAGACACACACATACAACAAGTATTTTGACTTACACTTACACCAAGTAACAAAGACATACACGAACACCCAGTAACAAAGACATACACTGACACCAAGTCACAAACACATACACTGACACCAACTAACAACGACATACACTTGCACCAAGTAACAAAGACATACACTGACACACAGTAACACAGACACACACTGACACTCAGTTAGAAACACACACTGACCCCCAGTAACACAGACACACACTGACCCCCAGTAACACAGACATACACTGACACCAAGTCACAAAGACACACACTGACACCCAGTAAAAAAGACATACACTGACACCAAGTCACAAAGACATACACTGATACACAGAAACACACTTACACCAAGTAACACAGACATACACTGACACCAAGTAACAAAGACATACACTGATACCCAGTATCACAGACACACACTTACACCAAGTAACAAAGACATACACTGACACCAAGTCACAAAGACACACACTGACACCCAGTAACCAGGACATACACTGACACCAAGTCACAAAGACATACACTGATACCCAGGAACACAGACACACACTGACACCCAGTAAGAAAGACATACACTGATACCAAGTCACAAAGACATACACTGATACCCGGTCATACAGACACACACTGACACCAATTAACAAAGACATACATTGATACCAAGTCACACAGACATACACTGATACCCAGTAACACAGACACACACTGACACCAAGTAACAAAGACATACACTGACACCAAGTAACAAAGACATATACTTGCACCAAGTAACAAAGACACACACTTACACCAAGGAACACAGACATACACTGACACCAAGTAACAAAGACATACACTTACACCAAGTAACAAAGGCAGACAATTACACCAACTAACAAAGACATACACTTACACCAAGTATTTTGACATACACTGACACCAAGTAACACAGACACACACTTACACAAGTAACAAAGACATACACTGACACCATGTCACAAAGACACACACTGACACCCAGTAACAAAGACATACACAGACACCAAGTCACAAAGACAGACACTGATACCCAGTAACAAAGACATGCACTGATACCCAGTAACACAGACGCACACTTACACCAAGTAACAAAGACATACACTTAAACCAAGTATCACAGACATACACTTACACCATGCATTTTGACATACACTTACACCAAGTAACAAAGACATACACTGACACCCAGTAACAAAGACATCCACTGACAACAAGTCACAAACACATACACTGACACCAAGTAACAAAGACATACACTTACACCAAGTAACAAAGACATACACTGACAACAAGTAACAAAGTCATACACTGATACCCAGTATCACAGACACACACATACAACAAGTATTTTGACTTACACTTACACCAAGAAACAAAGACACACACTTACACCAAGTAGCAAAGACATACACTGACACCAAGTCACAAAGACACACTCTGACACCCGGTAACAAAGACATACACTGACACCAAGTCACAAAGACATACACTGATACCCAGTAACACAGACACACGCTGACACCCAGTAACAAAGACATACAATGATACCAAGTCACAAAGACATACACTGATACCCAGTAATACAGACACACACTGACACCAAGTAACAAAGACATACATTGATACCAAGGCACAAAGACATACACTGATACTCAGTAACACAGACACACACTGACACCAAGTAACAAAGACATACACTGACACCAAGAAACAAAGACTTATACTTCCACCAAGTAACAAAGACACACACTTACACCAAGGAACACAGACATACACTGACACCAAGTAACAAAGACATACACTTACACCAAGTAACAAAGGCAGACAATTACACCAACTAACAAAGACATACACTTACACCAAGTATTTTGACATACACTGACACCAAGTAACACAGACACACACTTACACCAAGAAACAAAGACATACACTGACACCCAGTCACAAAGACACACACTGACACCCAGTAACAAAGACATACACAGACACCAAGTCACAAAGACATACACTGATACCCAGTAACAAAGACATACACTGATACCCAGTAACACAGACACACACTTACACCAAGTAACAAATACATACACTTACACCAAGTAACACAGACATACACATGCAACAAGTATTTTGACTTACACTTACACCAAGTAACAAAGACATACACTAACACCCAGTAACAAAGACATACACTGACACCAAGTCACAAACACATACACTGACACCAACTAACAACGACATACACTTACACCAAGTAACAAAGACATACACTGATACCCAGGAACAAAGACACACACTGACACCCAGTAACAAAGACATACACTAATACCAAGTCACAAAGACATACTCTGATACCCAGTATCACAGACACACACTGACACCCAGTAACAAAGACATACATTGATACCAAGTCACAAAGACATACACTGATACCCAGTAACACAATCACACACTGACACCGAGTAACAAAGACATACACTGATACCAAGTCACAAAGACATACACTGATACCCAGTAACACAGACACACACATACAACAAGTATTTTGACTTACACTTACACCAAGAAACAAAGACATACACTAACACCCAGTAACAAAGACATACACTGACACCAAGTCACAAACACATACACTGATACCCAGTATCACAGACACACACTTACACCAAGTAACAAAGACATACACTGACACCAAGTCACAAAGACACACACTGACACCCAGTAACCAGGACATACACTGACACCAAGTCACAAAGACATACACTGATACCCAGGAACACAGACACACACTGACACCCAGTAAGAAAGACATACACTGATACCAAGTCACAAAGACATACACTGATACCCAGTCATACAGACACACACTGACACCAATTAACAAAGACATACATTGATACCAAGTCACACAGACATACACTGATACCCAGTAACACAGACACACACTGACACCAAGTAACAAAGACATACACTGACACCAAGTAACAAAGACATATACTTGCACCAAGTAACAAAGACACACACTTACACCAAGGAACACAGACATACACTGACACCAAGTAACAAAGACATACACTTACACCAAGTAACAAAGACAGACAATTACACCAACTAACAAAGACATACACTTACACCAAGTATTTTGACATACACTGACACCAAGTAACACAGACACACACTTACACCAAGTAACAAAGACATACACTGACACCAAGTCACAAAGACACACACTGACACCCAGTAACAAAGACATACACAGACACCAAGTCACAAAGACAGACACTGATACCCAGTAACAAAGACATGCACTGATACCCAGTAACACAGACGCACACTTACACCAAGTAACAAAGACATACACTTAAACCAAGTAACACAGACATACACTTACACCATGCATTTTGACATACACTTACACCAAGTAACAAAGACATACACTGACACCCAGTAACAAAGACATCCACTGACAACAAGTCACAAACACATACACTGACACCAAGTAACAAAGACATACACTTACACCAAGTAACAAAGACATACACTGACAACAAGTAACAAAGTCATACACTGATACCCAGTATCACAGACACACACTTACACCAAGTAGCAAAGACATACACTGACACCAAGTCACAAAGACACACTCTGACACCCGGTAACAAAGACATACACTGACACCAAGTCACAAAGACATACACTGATACCCAGGAACACAGACACACGCTGACACCCAGTAACAAAGACATACAATGATACCAAGTCACAAAGACATACACTGATACCCAGTAATACAGACACACACTGACACCAAGTAACAAAGACATACATTGATAGCAAGGCACAAAGACATACACTGATACTCAGTAACACAGACACACACTGACACCAAGTAACAAAGACATACACTGACACCAAGAAACAAAGACTTATACTTCCACCAAGTAACAAAGACACACACTTACACCAAGGAACACAGACATACACTGACACCAAGTAACAAAGACATACACTTACACCAAGTAACAAAGACAGACAATTACACCAACTAACAAAGACATACACTTACACCAAGTATATTGACATACACTGACACCAAGTAACACAGACACACACTTACACCAAGAAACAAAGACATACACTGACACCAAGTCACAAAGACACACACTGACACCCAGTAACAAAGACATGCACAGACACCAAGTCACAAAGACATACACTGATACCCAGTAACAAAGACATACACTGATACCCAGTAACACAGACACACACTTACACCAAGTAACAAATACATACACTTACACCAAGTAACACAGACATACACATGCAACAAGTATTTTGACTTACACTTACACCAAGTAACAAAGACATACACTAACACCCAGTAACAAAGACATACACTGACACCAAGTCACAAACACATACACTGACACCAACTAACAACGACATACACTTACACCAAGTAACAAAGACATACACTGATACCCAGGAACAAAGACACACACTGACACCCAGTAACAAAGACATACACTAATACCAAGTCACAAAGACATACTCTGATACCCAGTATCACAGACACACACTGACACCCAGTAACAAAGACATACATTGATACCAAGTCACAAAGACATACACTGATACCCAGTAACACAATCACACACTGACACCGAGTAACAAAGACATACACTGATACCAAGTCACAAAGACATACACTGATACCCAGGAACACAGACACACACTGACACCCAGTAAGAAAGACATACACTGATACCAAGTCACAAAGACATACACTGATACCCAGTCATACAGACACACACTGACACCAATTAACAAAGACATACATTGATACCAAGTCACACAGACATACACTGATACCCAGTAACACAGACACACACTGACACCAAGTAACAAAGACATACACTGACACCAAGTAACAAAGACATATACTTGCACCAAGTAACAAAGACACACACTTACACCAAGGAACACAGACATACACTGACACCAAGTAACAAAGACATACACTTACACCAAGTAACAAAGACAGACAATTACACCAACTAACAAAGACATACACTTACACCAAGTATTTTGACATACACTGACACCAAGTAACACAGACACACACTTACACCAAGTAACAAAGACATACACTGACACCAAGTCACAAAGACACACACTGACACCCAGTAACAAAGACATACACAGACACCAAGTCACAAAGACAGACACTGATACCCAGTAACAAAGACATGCACTGATACCCAGTAACACAGACGCACACTTACAGCAAGTAACAAAGACATACACTTAAACCAAGTAACACAGACATACACTTACACCATGCATTTTGACATACACTTACACCAAGTAACAAAGACATACACTGACACCCAGTAACAAAGACATCCACTGACAACAAGTCACAAACACATACACTGACACCAAGTAACAAAGACATACACTTACACCAAGTAACAAAGACATACACTGACAACAAGTAACAAAGTCATACACTGATACCCAGTATCACAGACACACACTTACACCAAGTAGCAAAGACATACACTGACACCAAGTCACAAAGACACACTCTGACACCCGGTAACAAAGACATACACTGACACCAAGTCACAAAGACATACACTGATACCCAGTAACACAGACACACGCTGACACCCAGTAACAAAGACATACAATGATACCAAGTCACAAAGACATACACTGATACCCAGTAATACAGACACACACTGACACCAAGTAACAAAGACATACATTGATACCAAGGCACAAAGACATACACTGATACTCAGTAACACAGACACACACTGACACCAAGTAACAAAGACATACACTGACACCAAGAAACAAAGACATATACTTCCACCAAGTAACAAAGACACACACTTACACCAAGGAACACAGACATACATGACACCAAGTAACAAAGACATACACTTACACCAAGTAACAAAGACAGACAATTACACCAACTAACAAAGACATACACTTACACCAAGTATTTTGACATACACTGACACCAAGTAACACAGACACACACTTACACCAAGAAACAAAGACATACACTGACACCAAGTCACAAAGACATACACTGATACCCAGTAACAAAGACATACACTGATACCCAGTAACACAGACACACACTTACACCAAGTAACAAATACATACACTTACACCAAGTAACACAGACATACACATGCAACAAGTATTTTGACTTACACTTACACCAAGTAACAAAGACATACACTAACACCCAGTAACAAAGACATACACTGACACCAAGTCACAAACACATACACTGACACCAACTAACAACGACATACACTTACACCAAGTAACAAAGACATACACTGATACCCAGGAACAAAGACACACACTGACACCCAGTAACAAAGACATACACTAATACCAAGTCACAAAGACATACTCTGATACCCAGTATCACAGACACACACTGACACCCAGTAACAAAGACATACATTGATACCAAGTCACAAAGACATACACTGATACCCAGTAACACAATCACACACTGACACCGAGTAACAAAGACATACACTGATACCAAGTCACAAAGACATACACTGATACCCAGTAACACAGACACACACATACAACAAGTATTTTGACTTACACTTACACCAAGTAACAAAGACATACACTAACACCCAGTAACAAAGACATACACTGACACCAAGTCACAAACACATACACTGACACCAACTAACAACGACATACACTTGCACCAAGTAACAAAGACATACACTGATACACAGTAACACAGACACACACTGACACCCAGTTAGAAACACACACTGACCCCCAGTGCCACAGACACACACTGACCCCCAGTAACACAGACATACACTGACACCAAGTCACAAAGACACACACTGACACCCAGTAAAAAAGACATACACTGACACCAAGTCACAAAGACATACACTGATACACAGAAACATACTTACACCAAGTAACACAGACATACACCGACACCAAGTAACAAAGACATACACTGATACCCAGTATCACAGACACACACTTACACCAAGTAACAAAGACATACACTGACACCAAGTCACAAAGACACACACTGACACCCAGTAACCAGGACATACACTGACACCAAGTCACAAAGACATACACTGATACCCAGGAACACAGACACACACTGACACCCAGTAAGAAAGACATACACTGATACCAAGTCACAAACACATACACTGATACCCAGTCATACAGACACACACTGACACCAATTAACAAAGACATACATTGATACCAAGTCACACAGACATACACTGATACCCAGTAACACAGACACACACTGACACCAAGTAACAAAGACATACACTGACACCAAGTAACAAAGACATATACTTGCACCAAGTAACAAAGACACACACTTACACCAAGGAACACAGACATACACTGACACCAAGTAACAAAGACATACACTTACACCAAGTAACAAAGACAGACAATTACACCAACTAACAAAGACATACACTTACACAAAGTATTTTGACATACACTGACACCAAGTAACACAGACACACACTTACACCAAGTAACAAAGACATACACTGACACCAAGTCACAAAGACACACACTGACACCCAGTAACAAAGACATACACAGACACCAAGTCACAAAGACAGACACTGATACCCAGTAACAAAGACATACACTGATACCCAGTAACACAGACGCACACTTACACCAAGTAACAAAGACATACACTTAAACCAAGTAACACAGACATACACTTACACCATGCATTTTGACATACACTTACACCAAGTAACAAAGACATACACTGACACCCAGTAACAAAGACATCCACTGACAACAAGTCACAAACACATACACTGACACCAAGTAACAAAGACATACACTTACACCAAGTAACAAAGACATACACTGACAACAAGTAACAAAGTCATACACTGATACCCAGTATCACAGACACACACTTACACCAAGTAGCAAAGACATACACTGACACCAAGTCACAAAGACACACTCTGACACCCGGTAACAAAGACATACACTGACACCAAGTCACAAAGACATACACTGATACCCAGGAACACAGACACACGCTGACACCCAGTAACAAAGACATACAATGATACCAAGTCACAAAGACATACACTGACACCAAGTAACACAGACACACACTTACACCAAGAAACAAAGACATACACTGACACCAAGTCACAAAGACACACACTGACACCAAGTAACAAAGACATGCACAGACACCAAGTCACAAAGACATACACTGATACCCAGTAACAAAGACATACACTGATACCCAGTAACATAGACGCAAACTTACACCAAGTAACAAAGACATACACTTACACCAAGTAACACAGACATACACTTACACCAAGTACTTTGACATACACTTACACCAAGTAACAAAGACATACACTGACACCCAGTAACAAAGACATCCACTGACAACAAGTCACAAACACATACACTGACACCAAGTAACCAAGACATACACTTACACCAAGTAACAAAGACATACACTGACAACAAGTAACAAAGACATACACTGATACCCAGTATCACAGACACACACTTACACCAAGTAGCAAAGACATACACTGACACCAAGTCACAAAGACACACACTGACACCCAGTAACAAAGACATACACTGACACCAAGTCACAAAGACATAGACTAATACCCAGGAACACAGACACAGTCTGACACCCAGTAACAAAGACATACACTGATACTAAGTCACAAAGACACACACTGAAACCCAGTAACCAGGACATACACTGACACCAAGTCACAAAGACATACACTGATACCCAGTATCACAGACACACACTTACACCAAGTAACAAAGACATACACTGACACCAAGTCACAAAGACACACACTGAAACCCAGTAACCAGGACATACACTGACACCAAGTCACAAAGACATACACTGATACCCAGGAATACAGTCACACACTGACACCCAGTAACAAAGACATACACTGATACCAAGTCACAAAGACATACACTGATACCCAGTATCACAGACACACACTGACACCCAGTAACAAAGACATACATTGATACCAAGTCACGAAGACATACACTGACACCCAGTAACACAGACACACACTGACACCGAGTAACAAAGACATACACTGATACCAAGTCACAAAGACATACACTGATACCCAGTAACACAGACACACACTGACACCAATTAACAAAGACATACACTGACACCAAGTAACAAAGACTTATACTTACACCAAGTAACAAAGACACACACTTACAGCAAGGGACACAGACATACACTGACACCAAGTAACAAAGACATACACTTACACCCAGTAACAAAGACAGACAATTACACCAACTAACAAACACATACACTTACACCAAGTATTTTGACATACACTGACACCAAGTAACAAAGACACACACTTACACCAAGTAACAAAGACATACACTGACACCAAGTCACAAAGACACACACTGACACCCAGTAACAAAGACATACACAGACACCAAGTCACAAAGACATACACTTAGACCAAGTAACAAAGACATACACTTACACCAAGTAACACAGACATACACTTACACCAAGTATTTTGACATACACTTACACCAAGTAACAAAGACAGACACTGACACCCAGTAACAAGGACATCCACTGACAACAAGTCACAAACACATACACTGACACCAAGTAACAAAGACATACACTTACACCAAGTAACAAAGACATACACTGACAACAAGTAACAAAGGCATACACTGATACCCAGTATCACAGACACACAATTACACCAAGTAGCAAAGACATACGCTGACACCAAGTCACAAAGACACACACTGACACCAAGTCACAAAGACATCGACTAATACCCAGGAACACAGACACACTCTGACACCCAGTAACAAAGACATACACTGATACTAAGTCACAAAGACATACACTTATACCCAGTAACACAGACACACACTGACACCCAGTAACAAAGACATACACTGACACCAAGTCACAAAGACATACACTGATACCCAGGAACACGGACACACACTGACACCCAGTAACAAGGACATACACTGATACCAAGTCACAAAGACATACACTGATACCCAGTAACACAGTCACACACTGACACCGAGTAACAAAGACATACACTGATACCAAGTCACAAATACATACACTGATACCCAGTAACACAGGCACACACTGACACCCAGTAACAAAGACATACACTGATACCAAGTCACAAAGACATACACTGACCCCAAGTCACAAACACACACTGACACCCAGTAACAAAGACCTACACTGATACCAAGTCACAAATACATACACTGATACCCAGTAACACAGGCACACACTGACACCCAGTAACAAAGACATACACTGATACCAAGTCACAAAGACATACACTGATACCCAGTAACACAGACACACACTGACACCCAGTAACTAAGACATACACTGATACCAAGTCACAAAGACATGCACTGATACCCAGTAACACAGACACACACTGACACCCTGTTAGAAACACACACTGACCCCCAGTAACACAGACAAACAGTGACCCCCAGTAACACAGACGTACACTGACACCATTTCACAAAGACACACACTGACACCCAGTAACAAAGACATACACTTACACCAAGTCACAAAGACATGCACTGATACCCAGACACACACTTACACCAAGTAACACAGATATACACTGACACCAAGTAACAAAGACATACACTGACACCAAGTCACAAACACATACACTGACACCAAGTAACAAAGACATACACTTACACCAAGTAACAAAGACATACACTGATACCCAGTAACACAGACACACACTGACACCCTGTTAGAAACACACACTGACCCCCATAACACAGACACACAGTGACCCCCAGCAACACAGACATACACTGACACAAAGTCACAAAGACATACACTGATACACAGTAACACAGATATACTCTGACACCAAGTAACAAAGACATACAATGATACACAGTATCACAGACACACACTTACACCTAGTAACAAAGGCATACACTGACACCAAGTCACAAAGACATACACTGACTCCAAGTCACAAAGACATAAACTGATACCCAGTAACACAGACACACACTGACACCCAGTAACAAACGCATACACTGATACCAAGTCACAAAGACATACACTGATACCCAGTAACGCAGACACACACTGACACCCAGTAACAAAGACATAAACTGATACCAAGTCACAAAGACATACACTGATACCCAGTAACACAGACAGACACTGACACCAAGTAACAAAGACATACACTGACACCAAGTTACAAAGACACACACTGACACCCAGTAAAAAAGACATACACTGACACCAAGTCACAAAGACATACACTGATACACAGTAACACAGACACACACTGACACCCAGTAACAAAGACATACACTGATACCAAGTCACAAAGACATACACTGATACCCAGTAACACAGACACACACTGACACCAAGTAACAAAGACATACACTTACACCAAGTAACAAAGACACACACTACATAAAGGAACACAGACATACACTGACACCAAGTAACAAAGACATACACTTAGACCAAGTAACAAAGACAGACTATTACACCAAGTAACAAAAACATACACTTACACCAAGTATTTGGACATACACTGACACCAAGTAACAAAGACATACACTGATACCCAGTAACACAGACACACACTTACACCAAGTAACAAAGACATACTCTGACACCCAGTAACAAAGACATACACTGATACCAAGTCACAAATACATACACTGATGCCCAGTAACACAGACACACACTGACACCCAGTAACAAAGACATACACTGATGCCAAGTCACAAAGACATACACTGATACCCAGTAACACAGACACACACTGACACCCAGTAACAAAGACGTACACTGATACCAAGTCACAAAGACATGCACTGATACCCAGTAACACAGACACACACTGACACCAAGTAACAAAGACATACACTTACACCAAGTAACAAAGACACACACTACACCAAGGAACACAGACATACACTGAGACCATGTAACAAAGACATACACTTACACCAAGTAACAAAGACACACACTACACCAAGGAACACAGACATACACTGACACCAAGTAACAAAGACATACACTTACACCAAGTAACAAAGACAGACAATTACACCAAGTAACAAAGACATACACTTACACCAAGTAACAAAGACACACACTACACCAAGGAACACAGACATACACTGACACCAAGTAACACAGACACACACTTACACCAAGTAACAACGACATACAATGATACCCAGTAACACAGACACACACTGACACCCAGTAACAAAGACATACACTGATACCAAGTCACAAAGACATGCACTGATACCCAGTAACACAGACACACACTGACACCAAGTAACAAAGACATACACTTACACCAAGTAACAAAGACACACACTACACCAAGGAACACAGACATACACTGACACCAAGTAACAAAGACATACACTTACACCAAGTAACAAAGACACACACTACACCAAGGAACACAGACATACACTGACACCAAGTAACAAAGACATACACTTACACCAAGTAACAAAGACAGACAATTACACCAAGTAACAAAGACATACACTTACACCAAGTAACAAAGACACACACTACACCAAGGAACACAGACATAGACTGACACCAAGTAACACAGACACACACTTACACCAAGTAACAAAGACACACACTTACACCAAGTAACACAGACATACACTGACACCAAGTCACAAACACACACTGACACCCAGTAACAAAGACATACTCTGACACCAAGTCACAAAGACATACACTGATACCCAGTCACACAGACACACACTGACACCCAGTAACAAAGACATACACTGATACCAAGTCACAAAGACATACACTGATACCCAGTCACACAGACACACACTGACACCCAGTAACAAAGACATACACTGATACCAAATCACAAAGACATACACTGATACCCAGTAACACAGACACAAACTGACACCCAGTAACAAAGACATACACTGATACCAAGTCGCAAAGACAGACAATTACACCAAGTAACAAAGACATACACTGACACCAAGTAACAAAGACATACACTTACACCAAGTAACAAAGACAGACAATTACACCAAGTAACAAAGACATACACTTACACCAAGTAACAAAGACACACACTACACCAAGGAACACAGACATAGACTGACACCAAGTAACACAGACACACACTTACACCAAGTAACAAAGACATACAATGATACCCAGTAACACAGACACACACTTACACCAAGTAACAAAGACATACACTGATACCCAGTAACACAGGCACGCACTGGGGGCGAGGGGGGTGGGGGGAGGCACATTGGCGCAGTGGTTAGCACCGCAGCCTCACAGCTCCAGGGACCCGGGTTCGATTCTGGGTACTGCCTGTGCGGAGTTTGAAAGTTCTCCCTGTGTCTGCGTGAGTTACCTCCGTGGGCTCCGGTTTCCTCCCACATGCCAACGACTTGCAAATTGATAGGTTAATTGGCCATCATAAACTGCCCCTAGTATAGGTAGGTGGTAGGCAAATATTTCGGGACAGGTGGGGATGTGATCGGAATACGGGATTAGTGCAGGATTGGTATAAATGGGTGGTTGATGTTCGGCACAGACTCGGTGCTGTTTAAGTGCTGTATTTCAAAGCTAAACTAAATACTGACACCTAGTGTCACAGATACACACTGACACCCAGTAACACAAACAAACACACACTGACACCCAGGAACACAGAGAACCACTGATACACAGGAACAAAGACATACACTGACACCAAGTAACACAGACACGCACTGACACCCAGTAACAAAGACATACACTGACACCAAGTCACAAAGACATACACTGACAACAAGTAACAAAGACATACACTGATACCCAGTAACACAGACACACACTGACACCAAGTAACAAAGACAGACACTTACACCAAGTAACAAAGACATACACTGACACCAAGTAACAAAGACATACACTTACACCAAGTAACAAAGACAGACAATTACACCAAGTAACAAACACATACACTGAAACCAAGTAACAAAGACATACACTGATACCCAGTAACACAGACACACACGTACACCAAGTAACAAAGACAGACACAGATACCCAGTAACACAGACACACACTTACACCAAAAAACAAAGACCTACATTTACACCAAGTAACACAGACATACACTTACACCAAGTATTTGAACATACACTTACACCAAGTAACAAAGACATACACTGACACCCAGTAACAAAGACATACACTGACACCAAGTCACAAACACATACACTGACACCAAGTAACAAAGACATACACTGACACCAAGCAACAAAGACATACACTGATACCAAGTAGCACAGACACACACTGACACCCAGTTAGAAACACACACTGACTCCCAGTAACACAGACACACACTGACCCCCAGTAACACAGACATACACTGACACCAAGTCACAAAGACACACACTTACACCAAGTAACACAGACATACACTGACACCAAGTCACAAACACACACTGACACCCAGTAACAAAGACATACTCTGACACCAAGTCACAAAGACATACACTGATACCCAGTCACACAGACACACACTGACACCCAGTAACAAAGACATACACTGATACCAAGTCACAAAGACATACACTGATACCCAGTCACACAGACACACACTGACACCCAGTAACAAAGACATACACTGATACCAAATCACAAAGACATACACTGATACCCAGTAACACAGACACAAACTGACACCCAGTAACAAAGACATACACTGATACCAAGTCGCAAAGACATACACTGATGCCCAGTAACACAGACACACACTTACACCAAGTAACACAGACAGACACTGACACCCAGTAACACAGACACACACTTACACCAAGTAACAAAGACACACACTTACACCAAGGAACACAGACATACACTGACACCAAGTAACAAAGACATAAACTTACACCAAGTAACAAAGACAGATAATTACACCAAGTAACAAAGACATACACTGACACCAAGTCACAAAGACATCCACTGACACCAAGTAACAAAGACATACACTGATACCCAGTAACACAGACACACACTTACACCAAGTAACAAAGACAGACACTTACACCAAGTAACAAAGACATACACTGACACCAAGTAACAAAGACATGCACTTACACCAAGTAACAAAGACAGACAATTGCACCAAGTAACAAACACATACACTGACACCAAGAAACAAAGCGATACACTGATACCCAGTCACACAGACACACACTTACACCAAGTAACAAAGACATAGACTTACACCAAGTAACACAGACATACAAAGACACCAAGTATTTTTACTTACACTTACACCAAGTAACAAAGACATACACTGACACCCAAAAACAAAGACATTCACTGACACCAAGTCACAAACACACACACTGACACCAAGTAACAAAGACATACACTTACAACAAGTAACAAAGACATACACTGATACCCAGTAACACAGACACACACTGACACCCTGTTAGAAACACACACTGACCCCCAGTAACACAGACACACAGTGACCCCCAGTAACACAGACGTACACTGACACCAAGTCACAAAGACACACACTGACACCCAGTAACAAAGACATACACTGACACCAAGTCACAAAGACATACACTGATTCACAGACACACACTTACACCAAGTAACACAGATATACACTGACACCAAGTAGCAAAGACATACACTGACACCAAGTCACAAACACATACACTGACACCAAGTAACAAAGACATACACTTACACCAAGTAACAAAGACATACACTGATACCCAGTAACACAGACACACACGGACACCCTGTTAGAAACACACACTGATCCCCACTAACACAGACACACAGTGACCCCCAGTAACACAGACATACACTGACACCAAGTCACAAAGACACACACTGACACCCAGTAACACAGATATACACTGACACCAATTAACAAAGACATACAATGATACACAGTATCACAGACACACACTTACACCAAGTAACAAAGACATACACTGACACCAAGTCACAAAGACATACACTGATACCCAGGAACACAGACACACACTGACACCCAGTAACAAAGACATACACCGATACCAAGTCACAAAGACATACACTGATATCCAGTCACACAGACACACACTGAAACCCAGTAACAAAGACATACACTGATACCAAATCACAAAGACATACACTGATACCCAGTAACAAAGACATACACTGATACCAAGCCACAAACACATACACTGACACCCAGTAACACAGACACACACTTACACCAAGTAACAAAGACACACACTTACACCAAGGAACACAGACATACACTGACACCAAGTAACAAAGACATACACTTACACCAAGTAACAAAGACAGATAATTACACCAAGTAACAAAGACATACACTGACACCAAGTAACCAAGACATACACTGATACCAAGTAACACAGACACACACTTAAACCAAGTAACAAAGACATACACTGACACCCAGTAACAAAGACATACACTGACACCCAGCAACACAGACACACACGGACACCAAGTATTTTGACTTACACTTACACCAAGTAACAAAGACAGACACTGACACCCAGTAACAAAGACATACATTGAAAACAAGTCACAAACACATGCACTGACACCAAGTAACAAAGACATACACTTACACCAAGTAACAAAGACATACAATGATACCCAGTAACACAGACACACACTGACACCAAGTAACAAAGACAGACACAGATACCCAGTAACACAGACACACACTTACACCAAAAAACAAAGACCTACATTTACACCAAGTAACACAGACATACACTTACACCAAGTAACAAAGACATACACTGACACCCAGTAACAAAGACATACACTGACTCCAAGTCACAAACACATACACTGACACCAAGTAACAAAGACATGCACTGACACCAAGCAACAAAGACATACACTGATACCAAGTAGCACAGACACACACTGACACCCAATTAGAAACAAACACTGACTCCCAGTAACACAGACACACACTGACCCCCAGTAACACAGACATACACTGACACCAAGTCACAAAGACACACACTTACACCAAGTAACAAAGACATACACTGACACCAAGTAACAAAGACATACACTGATACCCAGTATCAAAGACACACACTTATACCAAGTAACAAAGACATACACTGACACCAAGTCACAAAGACATACACTGACACCCAGTAACAAAGACATACACTGACACTAAGTCACAAAGACATAAACTGATACCCAGTAACACAGACACACACTGACACCCAGTAACAAAGGCATACACTGATACCAAGTCACCAAGACATACACTGATACCCAGTAACGCAGACACATACTGACACCCAGTAACAAAGACATACACTGATACCAAGTCACAACGACACACACTGATTCCCAGTAACACAGACAGACACTGACACCAAGTAACAAAGACATACACTGACACCAAGTAACAAAGACATACACTTACACCAAGTAACAAAGACACACACTCGCACCAGGTATTTTGACATGCACTGTCACCAAGGAACAAAGACATACACTGATACCCAGTAACACAGACACACACATACACCAAGTAACAAAGACATACACTGATACCCAGTAACACAGACAAACACTTACACCAAGTAACAAAGACATACACTGACACCTAGTAACAAAGACATACACTGACACCAAGTCACAAACACATACACTGACACCAAGTAACAAAGACATACACTGACAACAAGTAACAAAGACATACACTGACACCAAGTCACAAACACATACACTGACACCAAGTAACAAAGACATACACTGACACCAAGTAATAAAGACATACACTGATACCCAGTAACACAGACACACACTGACACCCAGTTAGAAACACACATTGACCCCCAGTAACACAGACACACACTGACCCCCAGTAACACAGACATACACTGACACCAAGTCACAAAGACACACATTGACACCCAGTAACAAAGACATACACTGACACCAAGTCACAAAGACATATACTGATACACAGACACACACTTACACCAAGTAACACAGACATACACTGACGCCAAGTAACAAAGACATACACTGATTCCCAGGATCACAGACACGCACTTAGACCAAGTAACAAAGACATACAATGACACCAAGTCACAAAGACACACACTGACACCCAGTAACTAAGACATACACTGACACCAAGTCACAAAGACATACACTGATACCCAGGAACACAGACACACACTGACACCCAGTAACTAAGACATAGACTGATACCAGGTCACAAAGACATAACTGATACCCAGTAACGCAGACACACATTGACAACCTGTAACAAAGGCATACACTCATACCAAGTCACAAAGACATACACTGATACCCAGTAACACAGACACACACTAACACCAAGTAACAAAGACATACACTGACACCAAGTAACAAAGACATAGACTTACACCAAGTAACAAAGACACACACTTACACTAAGTATTTTGACATACACTGACACCAACTAACAAAGACAGACACTGATACCCAGTAACACAGACACACACTTACACCAAGTAACAAAGACATACAATGATACCCAGTAACACAGACACACACTTACACCAAGTAACAAAGACATACACTGATACACAGACACACAGTTACACCAAGTAACACAGACATACACTGACACCAAGTAACAAAGACATACATTGAAACCCAGTATCACAGACACACACTTACACCAAGTAACAAACACACACACTGACACCCAGTAACAAAGACATACACTGACATCAAGTCACAAAGACATACACTGATACCCAGGAACACAGACACACACTGAAATCCAGTAACAAAGACATACACTGATACCAAGTCACAAAGACATACACTGATACCCAGTAACACAGACACACACTAACACCAAGTAACAAAGACATACACTGACACCATGTAACAAAGACATACACTTAAACCAAGTAACAAAGACACACACTTGCACCAAGTATTTTGACACACACTGACACCAAGTAACAAAGACAGACACTGACACCAAGTAACAAAGACATACACTTACACCAAGTAACAAAGACAGACAATTACACCAAGTCACAAACACATACACTGACACCAAGTAACAAAGACAGAAACTGATACCCAGTAACACAGACACACACTTACACCAAGTAACAAAGACATACACTTACACCAGGTAACACAGACATACACTTACACCAAGTATTTTGGCATACACATACACCAAGTAACAAAGACATACACTGACACCCAGTAACAAAGACAGACACTGACACCAAGTCACAAAAACATACACTGACACCAAGTAACAAAGACATACACATACACCAAGTAACAAAGACATACACTGATACCCAGTGACACAGACACACACTGACACCCAGTTAGAAACACACACTGACCCCCAGTAACACAGACACACACTGACCCCCAGTAACACAGACATACACTGACACCAAGTCACAAAGACACACACTGACACCCAGTTACAAAGACATACACTGACACCAAGTCACAAAGACACACACTGATACACAGACACACACTTACAACAAGTAACACAGACATACACTGACACCAAGTAACAAAGACATACACTGATACCCAATATCACAGACACACACTTACACCAAGTAACAAAGACACACACTGACACCCAGTAACAAAGACATGCACTGATAGCAAGTCACAAAGACATACACTGATACCCAGAAACACAGACACACACTGACACCTAGTAACAAAGACATACACAGATACCAAGTCACAAAGACATACACTGATACCCAGTAACACAGACACACACTGACACCAAGTAACAAAGACACACACTTACACCAAGTAACAAAGACAGACACTTACACCAAGTAACAAAGATATACAATGACACCAAGTAACAAAGACATTTACTTACACCAAGTAACAAAGACAGACAATTACACCAAGTTACAAAGACATACACTGATACCCAGTAACACAGACACACACTTACACCAAGTAACAAATACAGACACTGATACCCAGTAACACAGACACACACTTACACCAAGTAACAAAGACATACACTGATACCCAGTAACACAGGCACACACTGGGGAGGGGGGAGGTGGCACATTGGCGCAGTGGTTAGCACCGCAGCCTCACAGCTCCAGGGACCCGCGTTCGATTCTGTGTACAGCCTGTGCGGAAATTGCAAGTTCTCCCTGTGTCTGCGTGAGTTTCCTCCGGGTGCTCCGGTTTCCTCCCACATGCCAAAGACTTGCAGGTTGATAGGATAATTGGCCATCATAAATTGCCCCTGGTATAGGTATATGGTAGGGAACTATATAGGGACAGGTGGGGATGTGATAGGAATACGGGATTAGTGTAGGTTTAGTATAAATGGGTGGTTGATGGACGGCACAGACTCGGTGGGCCGAAGGGCCTGTTTCAATGCTGTATGTCCAAAAAAAACTAAATACTGACACCTAGTGTCACAGACACACACTGACACCCAGTAACACAAACAAACACACACTGACACCCAGGAACACAGAGAACCACTGATACACAGTAACAAAGACATACACTGGCACCAAGTAACACAGACACGCACTGACACCAAGTAACAAAGATATACACTGACACCCAGTCACAAAGACATACACTGACACCAAGTAACAAAGACATACAATGATACCCAGTAACACAGACACACACTTACACCAAGTAACAAAGACAGACACTTACACCTAGTAACAAAGACAAACAATGACACCAAGTAACAAAGACATACACTTACACCAAGTAACAAAGACAGACAATTACACCAAGTAACAAATACATACACTGACACCAAGTAACAAAGACATACACTGATACCCAGTAACACAGATACACACTTACACCAAGTAACAAATACAGACACTGACACCCAGTAACACAAACAAACACACACTGACACCCAGGAACACAGAGAACCACTGATACACAGTAACAAAGACATACACTGACACCAAGTAACACAGACACGCACTGACACCAAGTAACAAAGACATACACTGACACCAAGACACAAAGACATACACTGACACCAAGTAACAAAGACAGACACTTACACCAAGTAACAAAGACATACACTGATACCCAGTGACACAGACACACACTGACACCCAGTTAGAAACACACACTGACCCCCAGTAACACAGACACACACTGACCCCCAGTAACACAGACATACACTGACACCAAGTCACAAAGACACACACTGACACCCAGTTACAAAGACATACACTGACACCAGGTCACAAAGACATACACTGATACACAGACACACACTTACACCAAGTAACACAGACATACACTGACACCAAGTAACAAAGACATACACTGATACCCAGTATCACAGACACACACTTACACCAAGTAACAAAGACACACACTGACACCCAGTAACAAAGACATGCACTGACTTCAAGTCACAAAGACATACACTGATACCCAGTAACACAGACACACACTGACACCCAGTAAAAAAGACATGCACTGATAGCAAGTAACAAAGACATACACTGATACCCAGTAACACAGACACACACTTACACCAAGTAACAAAGACATACACTGATACCCAGTAACACAGGCACGCACTGGGGGAGGGGGGGGGGGGTGGGGGGAGGCACATTGGCGCAGTGGTTAGCACAGCAGCCTCACAGCTCCATGGACCCGGGTCCGATTCTGGGTACTGCCTGTGCGGAGTTTTGCAAGTTGTCCCTGTGTCTGCCTGAGTTTCCTCCGGCTGCTCCGGTTTCCTCCCACATGCCAAAGACTTGCAGGTTGATAGGTTAATTGGCCATCATAAATTGCCCCTAGTATAGGTAGGTGGTCGGGAAATATATCGGGACAGGTGGGGATGTGATAGGAATACGGGATTAGTGTAGGATTAGTATAAATGGGTGGTTGATGTTCGGCACAGACTCGGTGGGCTGAAGGGCCTGTTAAAGTGCTGCATCTCTGATCTAAACTAAATACTGACACCTAGTGTCACAGACACACACAGACACCCAGTAACACAAACAAACACACACTGACACCCAGTAACACAGAGAACCACTGATACACAGTAACAAAGACATACACTGACACCAAGTAACACAGACACGCACTGACACCCAGTAACAAAGACATACACTGACACCAAGTAACATTGACATACATTGATAACGAGTAACACAGACACACACTTGCACCAAGTAACAAAGACAGACACTGACACCAAGTAACAAAGACATACACTTACACCAAGTAACAAAGACAGACAATTACACCAAGTCACAAACACATACACTGACACCAAGTAACAAAGACATACACTGATACCCAGTAACACAGACACACACTTACACCAAGTAACAAAGACAGAAACTGATACCCAGTAACACAGACACACACTTACACCAAGTAACAAAGACATACACTTACACCAAGTAACACAGACATACACTTACACCAAGTATTTTGGCATACACATACACCAAGTAACAAAGACATACACTGACACCCAGTAACAAAGACAGACACTGACACCAAGTCACAAAAACATACACTGACACCAAGTAACAAAGACATACACATACACCAAGTAACAAAGACATACACTGATACCCAGTGACACAGACACACACTGACACCCAGTTAGAAACACACACTGACCCCCAGTAACACAGACACACACTGACCCCCAGTAACACAGACATACACTGACACCAAGTCACAAAGACACACACTGACACCCAGTTACAAAGACATACACTGACACCAAGTCACAAAGACACACACTGATACACAGACACACACTTACAACAAGTAACACAGACATACACTGACACCAAGTAACAAAGACATACACTGATACCCAGTATCACAGACACACACTTACACCAAGTAACAAAGACACACACTGACACCCAGTAACAAAGACATGCACTGATAGCAAGTCACAAAGACATACACTGATACCCAGAAACACAGACACACACTGACACCTAGTAACAAAGACATACACAGATACCAAGTCACAAAGACATACACTGATACCCAGTAACACAGACACACACTGACACCAAGTAACAAAGACACACACTTCCACCAAGTAACAAAGACAGACACTTACACCAAGTAACAAAGATATACAATGACACCAAGTAACAAAGACATACACTTACACCAAGTAACAAAGACAGACAATTACACCAAGTTACAAAGACATACACTGATACCCAGTAACACAGACACACACTTACACCAAGTAACAAATACAGACACTGATACCCAGTAACACAGACACACACTTACACCAAGTAACAAAGACATACACTGATACCCAGTAACACAGGCACACACTGGGGAGGGGGGAGGTGGCACATTGGCGCAGTGGTTAGCACCGCAGCCTCACAGCTCCAGGGACCCGCGTTCGATTCTGTGTACAGCCTGTGCGGAAATTGCAAGTTCTCCCTGTGTCTGCGTGAGTTTCCTCCGGGTGCTCCGGTTTCCTCCCACATGCCAAAGACTTGCAGGTTGATAGGATAATTGGCCATCATAAATTGCCCCTGGTATAGGTAAATGGTAGGGAACTATATAGGGACAGGTGGGGATGTGATAGGAATACGGGATTAGTGTAGGTTTAGTATAAATGGGTGACCGCGGTGACTGCAACAACTACCGTGGAATCTCCCTGCTCAGCATAGTGGGGAAAGTCTTTGCTCGAGTCGCTCTGAACAGGCTCCAGAAGCTGGCCGAGCGCGTCTACCCTGAGGCACAGTGTGGCTTTCGTGCAGAGAGATCGACTATTGACATGCTGTTCTCCCTTCGTCAGATACAGGAGAAATGCCGTGAACAACAGATGCCCCTCTACATTGCTTTCATTGATCTCACCAAAGCCTTTGACCTCGTCAGCAGACGTGGTCTCTTCAGACTACTAGAAAAGATCGGATGTCCACCAAAGCTACTAAGTATCATCACCTCATTCCATGACAATATGAAAGGCACAATTCAACATGGTGGCTCCTCATCAGAGCCCTTTCCTATCCTGAGTGGTGTGAAACAGGGCTGTGTTCTCGCACCCACACTTTTTGGGATTTTCTTCTCCCTGCTGCTTTCACATGCGTTCAAATCCTCTGAAGAAGGAATTTTCCTCCACACAAGATCAGGGGGCAGGTTGTTCAACCTTGCCCGTCTAAGAGCGAAGTCCAAAGTACGGAAAGTCCTCATCAGAGAACTCCTCTTTGCTGACGATGCTGCTTTAACATCTCACACTGAAGAATGCCTGCAGAGTCTCATCGACAGGTTTGCGTCTGCCTGCAATGAATTTGGCCTAACCATCAGCCTCAAGAAAACGAACATCATGGGGCAGGATGTCAGAAATGCTCCATCCATCAATATTGGCGACCACGCTCTGGAAGTGGTTCAAGAGTTCACCTACCTAGGCTCAACTATCACCAGTAACCTGTCTCTAGATGCAGAAATCAACAAGCGCATGGGTAAGGCTTCCACTGCTATGTTCAGACTGGCCAAGAGAGTGTGGGAAAATGGCGCACTGACACGGAACACAAAAGTCCGAGTGTATCAGGCCTGTGTCCTCAGTACCTTGCTCTACGGCAGCGAGGCCTGTACAACGTATGCCAGCCAAGAGCGACGTCTCAATTCATTCCATCTTCGCTGCCTTCGGAGAATACTTGGCATCAGGTGGCAGGACTATATCTCCAACACAGAAGTCCTTGAAGCGGCCAACATCCCCAGCCTATACACACTACTGAGTCAGCGGCGCTTGAGATGGCTTGGCCATGTGAGCCGCATGGAAGATGGCAGGATCCCCAAAGACACATTGTACAGCGAGCTCGCCACTGGTATCAGACCCACCGGCCGTCCATGTCTCCGTTATAAAGACGTCTGCAAACGCGACATGAAATCGTGTGACATTGATCACAAGTCGTGGGAGTCAGTTGCCAGCATTCGCCAGAGCTGGCGGGCAGCCATAAAGACAGGGCTAAATTGTGGCGAGTCGAAGAGACTTAGTAGTTGGCAGGAAAAAAGACAGAGGCGCAAGGGGAGAGCCAACTGTGCAACAGCCCCAACAAACAAATTTCTCTGCAGCACCTGTGGAAGAGCCTGTCACTCCAGAATTGGCCTTTATAGCCACTCCAGGCGCTGCTTCACAAACCACTGACCACCTCCAGGCGCGTATCCATTGTCTCTCGAGATAAGGAGGCCCAAAAGAAAGAAGTATAAATGGGTGGTTGATGGACGGCACAGACTCGGTGGGCCGAAGGGCCTGTTTCAATGCTGTATGTCCAAACAAAACTAAATACTGACACCTAGTGTCACAGACACACACTGACACCCAGTAACACAAACAAACACACACTGACACCCAGGAACACAGAGAACCACTGATACACAGTAACAAAGACATACACTGACACCAAGTAACACAGACACGCACTGACACCAAGTAACAAAGATATACACTGACACCCAGTCACAAAGACATACACTGACACCAAGTAACAAAGACATACAATGATACCCAGTAACACAGACATACACTTACACCAAGTAACAAAGACAGACACTTACACCTAGTAACAAAGACAAACAATGACACCAAGTAACAAAGACATACACTTACACCAAGTAACAAAGACAGACAATTACACCAAGTAACAAATACATACACTGACACCAAGTAACAAAGACATACACTGATACCCAGTAACACAGATACACACTTACACCAAGTAACAAATACAGACACTGACACCCAGTAACACAAACAAACACACACTGACACCCAGGAACACAGAGAACCACTGATACACAGTAACAAAGACATACACTGACACCAAGTAACACAGACACGCACTGACACCAAGTAACAAAGACATACACTGACACCAAGTCACAAAGACATACACTGACACCAAGTAACAAAGACAGACACTTACACCAAGTAACAAAGACATACAATGACACCAAGTAACAAAGACATACACTTACACAAAGTAACAAAGACATACACTGATACCCAGTAACACAGATACACACTTCCACCAAGTAACAAATACAGACACTGATACCAGGTAACACGGACACACACTTACACCAAGTAACAAAGACATACACTTCAACCAAGTAACACTGACATACACATACACCAAGTATTTTGACATACACTTACACCAAGTAACAACGACATACACTGACACCCAGCAACAAAGACATACACTGACACCACGTCACAAACACATACATTGACACCAAGTAACAAAGACATACACTTACACCTAGTAACAAAGACATACACTGATACCCAGTAATACAGACACACACTGACACACAGTTAGAAACACACACTGACCCCCTGTAACACAGACACACACTGACCCCCAGTAACACAGACATACACTGACACCAAGTCACAAAGACACACACTGACACCCAGTAACAAAGACATACACTGACACCAAGTCACAAAGACATACACTTATACACAGACACACACTTACACCAAGTAACACAGACATACACTGACACCAAGTAACAAAGACACACACTGACACCCAGTAACAAAGACATACACTGACATCAAGTCACAAAGAGATACACTGATACCCAGGAACACAGACACACACTCAAACCCAGTAACAAAGACATACACTGATACCAAGTCTCAAAGACATACACTGATACCAAGTAACACAGACACACACTGACACCCAGTAACAAAGACATACACTGATACCAAGTCACAAAGACATACACTAACACCCAGTAACACAGACACACACTGACACCCAGTAACAAAGACGTACACTGATACCAAGTCACAAAGACATACATTGATACCCAGTAACACAGACAGACACTGACACCAAGTAACAAAGACTTACTCTGACACCAAGTAACAAAGACATACACTTACACCAAGTAACAAAGACACACACCTACACCAAGGAACACAGACATACACTGACACCAAGTAACAAATACATACACTTACACCAAGTAACAAAGACAGACAATTACACCAAGTAACAAAGACACGCACTTACACCTAGTATTTTGACATACACTTACACCAAGTAACAAAGAGATACACTGATACACAGACACACACTTACACCAAGTAACACAGACATACACTGACACCAAGTAACAAAGACATACACTGATACCCAGTATCACAGACACACACTTACACGAAGTATCAAAGACATACACTGACACCAAGTCACAAAGACACACACTGACACCCAGTAACAAAGACATATACTGACACCTAGTCACAAAGACATACACTGATACCCAGGAACACAGACACACACTGACACCCAGTAACAAACACATACACTGATACCAAGTCACAAAGACATACACCGATACCCAGTAACACAGACAGTCACTGACACCCAGTAACAAAGACATACACTGATACCAAGTCACAAAGACAGACACTGATACCCAGTAACACAGACACACACTGACACCGAGTAACAAAGACATACACTGACACCGAGTTACAAAGACATACACTTACACCAAGGAACACAGACATACACTGACACCAAGTAACAAAGACATGCACTTACACCAAGTAACAAAGACAGACAATTACACCAAGTAACAAAGACATACACTTACACCAAGTATTTTGACATACACTGACACCAAGTAACAAAGACATACACTGATACCCAGTAACACAGACACACACTTACACCAAGTAACAAAGACATACACTGACACCAAGTCACAAAGACAATCACTGACACCCAGTAACAAAGACATACTCTGACACCAAGTAACAAAGACATACACTGATACCCAGGAACACAGACACACACTTACACCAAGTAACAAAGACATACACTGACACCAAGTCACAAAGACACACACTGACACCCAGTAACAAAGACATACACTGACACCAAGTCACAAAGACACACGCTGATACCAAGTAACACAGACACACACTTACACCAAGTAACAAAGACATACACTGACACCCAGTAACAAAGACATGCACTGACACCCAGTAACACAGACACACACGGACACCAAGTAACAAAGACACACACTGACAGCCAGTAAGACAAACAAATACACTGACACCCAGTAACACAGACACACACTGACACCAAGTAACAAAAACACACACTGACACCCAGTAACACAGACACACACTGACACCCAGTTAGAAACACACACTGACCGCCAGTAACACAGACACACACTGACCCCCCGTAACACAGGCATAAACTGACACCAAGTCACAAAGACACACACTGACATCCAGTGACAAGGACATACAAAGGCACCAAGTAACAAAGACATACACTTACACCAAGTATTTTGACATACATTGACACCAAGTCACAAACACATACACTGACACCAAGTAACAAAGACATACACTGACACCAAGTAACAAAGACATACACTGATACCCAGTAACACAGACACACACTGACACCCAGTTAGAAACACACACTGACCCCCAGTAACACAGTCACACACTGACCCCCAGGAACACAGACATACACTGACACCAAGTCACAAAGACACACACTGACACCCAATAACAAAGACATACACTGACACCAAGTCACAAAGACATACACTGATACACAGACACACACTTGCACCAAGTAACACATACATGCACTGACAGCAAGTAACAAAGACATACACTGATACCCAGTATCACAGACACGCACTTACACCAAGGAACAAAGACATACACTGACACCAAGTCACAAAGACACACACTGACACCCACTAACAAAGACATACACTGACACCAAGTCACAAAGACACACGCTGATACCCAGTAACACAGACACACACTTACACCAAGGAACAAAGACATACACTGACACCCAGTAACAAAGACATGCACTGACACCCAGTAACACAGACACACACGGAAACCAAGTAACAAAGACACACACTGACAGCCAGTAAGAAAAACAAATACACTGACACCCAGTAACACAGACACACACTGACACCAAGTAACAAAGACACACACTGACACCCAGTAACACAGACACACACTGACACCCAGTTAGAAACACACACTGACCGCCAGTAACACAGACACACACTGACCCCCGTAACACAGTCATACACTGACACCAAGTCACAAAGACACACACTGACACCCAGTGACAAAGACATACAAAGGCACCAAGTAACAAAGACATACACTTACACCAAGTATTTTGACATACATTGACACCAAGTCACAAACACATACACTGACACCAAGTAACAAAGACATACACTGACACCAAGTAACAAAGACATACACTGATACCCAGTAACACAGACACACACTGACACTCAGTTAGAAACACACACTGACCCCCAGTAACACAGACACACACTGACCCCCAGGAACACAGACATACACTGACACCCAATAACAAAGACACACACTGACACCCAATAACAAAGACATACACTGACATCAAGTCACAAAGACATACACTGATACACAGACACACACTTGCACCAAGTAACACAGACATGCACTGACACCATGTAACAAAGACATACACTGATACCCAGTATCACAGACACGCACTTACACCAAGTAACAAAGACATACAATGACACCAAGTCACAAAGACACACACTTACACCCAGTAACAAAGACATACACTGACACCAAGTCACAAAGACATACACTGATACCCAGGAACACAGACACACACTGACACCCAGAAACAAAGACATACACTGATACCAAGTCACAAAGACATACACTGATACTCAGTAACACAGACACACACTGACACCCAGTAACAAAGACATACACTGATACCAAGTCACAAAGACATACACTGATACCCAGTAACACAGACACACACTGACACCCAGTAACAAAGACATACACTGACACCAAGTCACAAAGACATACACTGATACCCAGTAACACAGACACACACTGACACCAAGTAACAAAGACATACACTGACACCAAGTAACAAAGACATACACTTATACCAAGTAACAAAGACACACACTTACACCAAAGAACACAGACATACACTGACACCAAGTAACAAAGACATACACTTACACCAAGTAACACAAACATACTCTTACACCAAGTATTTTGACATATCCTGGCTCCAAGTAACAAAGACATACACTGATACCCAGTAACACAGAAACACTCTTACACCAAGTAACAAAGACATACACTGATACTCAGTAACACAGGCACACACTGCGGGGGGTGGGGTGGGGGGGGGGGCACATTGGCGCAGTGGTTAGCACCGCAGCCTCACAGCTCCAGGGACCCGGGTTCGGTTCTGGGTACTGCCTGTGCGGAGTTTGCAAGTTCTCCCTGTGTCTCCGTGGCTTTCCTCCGGGTGCTCCGGTTTCCTCCCACATGCCAAAGACTTGCAGGTTGATAGGTTAATTGCCAATCATAAATTGCCCCTCGTATAGGTAGGAGGTAGGGAAATATATAGGGAAAGGTGGGGATGTGATAGGAATACGGGATTAGTGTAGGATTAGTATAAAAGGGTGGTTGATGGTCGGCACAGACTCGGTGGGCCGAAGGGCCTGTTTAAGTGCTGCATCTCGAAACTAAACTAAATACTGACACCTAGTGTCACAGACACACACTGACACCCAGTAACACAAACAAACACACACTAACACCCAGTCACACAGAGAACCAGTGATACACAGTAACATAGACATACACTGACACCAAGTAACACAGACACACACTGACACCCAGTAACAAAGACATACACTGACATCAAGTCACAAAGACATACATTTACACGAAGTAACAAAGACAGACAATTCCACCAAGTAACAAACACATACACTGACCCCAAGTAACACAGACATAAACTGATACCCAGGAACACAGACACACACTTGCACCAAGTAACAAAGACAGACACTGATACCCAGTAACACAGACACACACTTACACCAAGTAACAAAGACATACACTTACACCAAGTAACACAGACATACTCTCACACCAAGTATTTTGACTTACACTTACACCAAGTAACAAAGACATACACTGACACCCAGTAACAAAGACATACACTGACACCAAGTCACAAACACATACAGTGACACCAAGTAACAAAGACATACACTTACACCAAGTAACAAAGACATACACTGATACCCAGTAACACAGACACATACTGACACCCAGTTAGAAACACACACGGACTCCCAGTAACACAGACACACACTGACCCCCGTAACGCAGACATACACTCACACAAAGTCACAAAGACACACACTGACACCCAGTAACAAAGACATACACTGACACCAAGTCACAAAGACATACACTGATACACAGACACACACTTACACCAAGTAACAAAGACATACACTGACACCAAGTATCAAAGTCATACACTGACACCAAGTCACAAAGACACACACTGACACCCAGTAACAAAGACATACACTGACACCAAGTCACAAAGACATACACTGATACCCAGGAACACAGACACACACTGACACCCAGTAACAAAGACATACACTGATACCAAGTCACAAAGACATACACAGATACCCAGTAACACAGACACAAACTGACACCCAATAACAAAGACATACACTGATACCTAGTCACAAAGACATACACTGATACCCAGGAACACAGACACACACTGACACCCAGGAACAAAGACATACACTGACACCAAGTCACAGAGACATACACTGATACCCAGTAACACAGACACACACTGACACCAAGTAAGAAAGACATACACTGACACCATGTAACAAAGACACACACTTACACCAAGGAACACAGACATACACTGACACCAAGTAACAAAGACATACAATTACACCAAGTAACAAAGACAGACAATTACACCAAGTAACAAAGACATACACTTACACCAAGTATTTTGACATACACTGATACCCAGTAACACAGACACACACTTATACCAAGTAACAAAGACATACACTGACACCCAGTAACAAAGACATACCATGACACCCAGTAACAGAGACACACACGGACACCAAGTAACAAAGACACACACTTGCACGAAGTAACACAGACACACACTGACACCCAGTAACACAAACAAACACACTGAAACCTAGTAACACAGACACACACTGACACCAAGTAACAAAGACATACACTGACACCAAGTCACAAAGACATACACTGACACCAAGTAACAAAGACATACACTGATACCCAGTAACACAGACACACACTTACACCAAGTAACAAAGACAGACACTTACACCAAGTAACAAAGACATACACTGACACCAAGTAACAAAGACATACACTTACACCAAGTAACAAAGAAAGACAATTACACCAAGTAACAAACACATACACTGACACCAATTAACAAAGACATACACTGATATCCACTAACACAGACACACTTACACCAAGTAACAAACACAGACACTGATACCCAGCAACACAGACACAAACTTACACCATGTAACAAAGTCATACACTTACACCAAGTAACACAGACATACTCTCACACCAAGTATTTTGACTTACACGTACACCATGTAACAAAGACATACACTGACACCCAGTAACAAAGTCATACCCTGACTCCAAGTCACAAACACATACACTGATAACCAGTAACACAGACACACACTTACACCAAGTAACAAAGACAGACACTGATACCCAGTAACACAGACACACACTTACACCAAGTAACAAAGTCATACACTTACACCAAGTAACACAGACATACTCTTACACCAAGTATTTTGACTTACACTTACACCAAGTAACAAAGACATACACTGATACCCAGTAACACAGACACACACTTACACCAAGTAACAAATACATACACTTACACCAAGTAACACAGACATACACATGCAACAAGTATTTTGACTTACACTTACACGAAGTAACAAAGACATACACTAACACCCAGTAACAAAGACATACACTGACACCAAGTCACAAACACATACACTGACACCAACTAACAACGACATACACTTACACCAAGTAACAAAGACATACACTGATACCCAGGAACAAAGACACACACTGACACCCAGTAACAAAGACATACACTAATACCAAGTCACAAAGACATACTCTGATACCCAGTATCACAGACACACACTGACACCCAGTAACAAAGACATACATTGATACCAAGTCACAAAGACATACACTGATACCCAGTAACACAATCACACACTGACACCGAGTAACAAAGACATACACTGATACCAAGTCACAAAGACATACACTGATACCCAGTAACACAGACACACACATACAACAAGTATTTTGACTTACACTTACACCAAGTAACAAAGACATACACTAACACCCAGTAACAAAGACATACACTGACACCAAGTGACAAACACATACACTGACACCAACTAACAACGACATACACTTGCACCAATTAACAAAGACATACACAGATACACAGTAACACAGACACACACTGAGACCCAGTTAGAAACATACACTGATACCCAGTATCACAGACACACACTGACACCCAGTAACAAAGACATACATTGATACCAAGTCACGAAGACATACACTGATACCCAGTAACACAGACACACACTTACACCAAGTAACAAAGACATACACTGACACCCAGTAACAAAGACATACCATGACACCCAGTAACAGAGACACACACGGACACCAAGTAACAAAGACACACACTTACACCAAGTAACACAGACACACACTGACACCCAGTAACACAAACAAACACACTGAAACCCAGTAACACAGACACACACTGACACCAAGTAACAAAGACATACCCTGACACCAAGTCACAAAGACATACACTGACACCAAGTAACAAAGACATACAGTGATACCCAGTAACACAGACACACACTTACACCAAGTAACAAAGACAGACACTTACACCAAGTAACAAAGACATACACTGACACCAAGTAACAAAGAAAGACAATTACACCAAGTAACAAACACATACACTGACACCAATTAACAAAGACATACACTGATATCCACTAACACAGACACACACTTACACCAAGTAACAAACACAGACACTGATACCCAGTATCACAGACACACACTGACACCCAGTAACAAAGACATACATTGATACCAAGTCACAAAGACATACACTGATACCCAGTAACACAATCACACACTGACACCGAGTAACAAAGACATACACTGATACCAAGTCACAAAGACATACACTGATACCCAGTAACACAGACACACACATACAACAAGTATTTTGACTTACACTTACACCAAGTAACAAAGACATACACGAACACCCAGTAACAAAGACATACACTGACACCAAGTCACAAACACATACACTGACACCAACTAACAACGACATACACTTGCACCAAGTAACAAAGACATACACTGACACACAGTAACACAGACACACACTGACACTCAGTTAGAAACACACACTGACCCCCAGTAACACAGACACACACTGACCCCCAGTAACACAGACATACACTGACACCAAGTCACAAAGACACACACTGACACCCAGTAAAAAAGACATACACTGACACCAAGTCACAAAGACATACACTGATACACAGAAACACACTTACACCAAGTAACACAGACATACACTGACACCAAGTAACAAAGACATACACTGATACCCAGTATCACAGACACACACTTACACCAAGTAACAAAGACATACACTGACACCAAGTCACAAAGACACACACTGACACCCAGTAACCAGGACATACACTGACACCAAGTCACAAAGACATACACTGATACCCAGGAACACAGACACACACTGACACCCAGTAAGAAAGACATACACTGATACCAAGTCACAAAGACATACACTGATACCCGGTCATACAGACACACACTGACACCAATTAACAAAGACATACATTGATACCAAGTCACACAGACATACACTGATACCCAGTAACACAGACACACACTGACACCAAGTAACAAAGACATACACTGACACCAAGTAACAAAGACATATACTTGCACCAAGTAACAAAGACACACACTTACACCAAGGAACACAGACATACACTGACACCAAGTAACAAAGACATACACTTACACCAAGTAACAAAGGCAGACAATTACACCAACTAACAAAGACATACACTTACACCAAGTATTTTGACATACACTGACACCAAGTAACACAGACACACACTTACACAAGTAACAAAGACATACACTGACACCATGTCACAAAGACACACACTGACACCCAGTAACAAAGACATACACAGACACCAAGTCACAAAGACAGACACTGATACCCAGTAACAAAGACATGCACTGATACCCAGTAACACAGACGCACACTTACACCAAGTAACAAAGACATACACTTAAACCAAGTATCACAGACATACACTTACACCATGCATTTTGACATACACTTACACCAAGTAACAAAGACATACACTGACACCCAGTAACAAAGACATCCACTGACAACATGTCACAAACACATACACTGACACCAAGTAACAAAGACATACACTTACACCAAGTAACAAAGACATACACTGACAACAAGTAACAAAGTCATACACTGATACCCAGTATCACAGACACACACTTACACCAAGTAGCAAAGACATACACTGACACCAAGTCACAAAGACACACTCTGACACCCGGTAACAAAGACATACACTGACACCAAGTCACAAAGACATACACTGATACCCAGTAACACAGACACACGCTGACACCCAGTAACAAAGACATACAATGATACCAAGTCACAAAGACATACACTGATACCCAGTAATACAGACACACACTGACACCAAGTAACAAAGACATACATTGATACCAAGGCACAAAGACATACACTGATACTCAGTAACACAGACACACACTGACACCAAGTAACAAAGACATACACTGACACCAAGAAACAAAGACTTATACTTCCACCAAGTAACAAAGACACACACTTACACCAAGGAACACAGACATACACTGACACCAAGTAACAAAGACATACACTTACACCAAGTAACAAAGGCAGACAATTACACCAACTAACAAAGACATACACTTACACCAAGTATTTTGACATACACTGACACCAAGTAACACAGACACACACTTACACCAAGAAACAAAGACATACACTGACACCCAGTCACAAAGACACACACTGACACCCAGTAACAAAGACATACACAGACACCAAGTCACAAAGACATACACTGATACCCAGTAACAAAGACATACACTGATACCCAGTAACACAGACACACACTTACACCAAGTAACAAATACATACACTTACACCAAGTAACACAGACATACACATGCAACAAGTATTTTGACTTACACTTACACCAAGTAACAAAGACATACACTAACACCCAGTAACAAAGACATACACTGACACCAAGTCACAAACACATACACTGACACCAACTAACAACGACATACACTTACACCAAGTAACAAAGACATACACTGATACCCAGGAACAAAGACACACACTGACACCCAGTAACAAAGACATACACTAATACCAAGTCACAAAGACATACTCTGATACCCAGTATCACAGACACACACTGACACCCAGTAACAAAGACATACATTGATACCAAGTCACAAAGACATACACTGATACCCAGTAACACAATCACACACTGACACCGAGTAACAAAGACATACACTGATACCAAGTCACAAAGACATACACTGATACCCAGTAACACAGACACACACATACAACAAGTATTTTGACTTACACTTACACCAAGTAACAAAGACATACACTAACACCCAGTAACAAAGACATACACTGACACCAAGTCACAAACACATACACTGATACCCAGTATCACAGACACACACTTACACCAAGTAACAAAGACATACACTGACACCAAGTCACAAAGACACACACTGACACCCAGTAACCAGGACATACACTGACACCAAGTCACAAAGACATACACTGATACCCAGGAACACAGACACACACTGACACCCAGTAAGAAAGACATACACTGATACCAAGTTACAAAGACATACACTGATACCCAGTCATACAGACACACACTGACACCAATTAACAAAGACATACATTGATACCAAGTCACACAGACATACACTGATACCCAGTAACACAGACACACACTGACACCAAGTAACAAAGACATACACTGACACCAAGTAACAAAGACATATACTTGCACCAAGTAACAAAGACACACACTTACACCAAGGAACACAGACATACACTGACACCAAGTAACAAAGACATACACTTACACCAAGTAACAAAGACAGACAATTACACCAACTAACAAAGACATACACTTACACCAAGTATTTTGACATACACTGACACCAAGTAACACAGACACACACTTACACCAAGTAACAAAGACATACACTGACACCAAGTCACAAAGACACACACTGACACCCAGTAACAAAGACATACACAGACACCAAGTCACAAAGACAGACACTGATACCCAGTAACAAAGACATGCACTGATACCCAGTAACACAGACGCACACTTACACCAAGTAACAAAGACATACACTTAAACCAAGTAACACAGACATACACTTACACCATGCATTTTGACATACACTTACACCAAGTAACAAAGACATACACTGACACCCAGTAACAAAGACATCCACTGACAACAAGTCACAAACACATACACTGACACCAAGTAACAAAGACATACACTTACACCAAGTAACAAAGACATACACTGACAACAAGTAACAAAGTCATACACTGATACCCAGTATCACAGACACACACTTACACCAAGTAGCAAAGACATACACTGACACCAAGTCACAAAGACACACTCTGACACCCGGTAACAAAGACATACACTGACACCAAGTCACAAAGACATACACTGATACCCAGGAACACAGACACACGCTGACACCCAGTAACAAAGACATACAATGATACCAAGTCACAAAGACATACACTGATACCCAGTAATACAGACACACACTGACACCAAGTAACAAAGACATACATTGATAGCAAGGCACAAAGACATACACTGATACTCAGTAACACAGACACACACTGACACCAAGTAACAAAGACATACACTGACACCAAGAAACAAAGACTTATACTTCCACCAAGTAACAAAGACACACACTTACACCAAGGAACACAGACATACACTGACACCAAGTAACAAAGACATACACTTACACCAAGTAACAAAGACAGACAATTACACCAACTAACAAAGACATACACTTACACCAAGTATATTGACATACACTGACACCAAGTAACACAGACACACACTTACACCAAGAAACAAAGACATACACTGACACCAAGTCACAAAGACACACACTGACACCCAGTAACAAAGACATGCACAGACACCAAGTCACAAAGACATACACTGATACCCAGTAACAAAGACATACACTGATACCCAGTAACACAGACACACACTTACACCAAGTAACAAATACATACACTTACACCAAGTAACACAGACATACACATGCAACAAGTATTTTGACTTACACTTACACCAAGTAACAAAGACATACACTAACACCCAGTAACAAAGACATACACTGACACCAAGTCACAAACACATACACTGACACCAACTAACAACGACATACACTTACACCAAGTAACAAAGACATACACTGATACCCAGGAACAAAGACACACACTGACACCCAGTAACAAAGACATACACTAATACCAAGTCACAAAGACATACTCTGATACCCAGTATCACAGACACACACTGACACCCAGTAACAAAGACATACATTGATACCAAGTCACAAAGACATACACTGATACCCAGTAACACAATCACACACTGACACCGAGTAACAAAGACATACACTGATACCAAGTCACAAAGACATACACTGATACCCAGGAACACAGACACACACTGACACCCAGTAAGAAAGACATACACTGATACCAAGTCACAAAGACATACACTGATACCCAGTCATACAGACACACACTGACACCAATTAACAAAGACATACATTGATACCAAGTCACACAGACATACACTGATACCCAGTAACACAGACACACACTGACACCAAGTAACAAAGACATACACTGACACCAAGTAACAAAGACATATACTTGCACCAAGTAACAAAGACACACACTTACACCAAGGAACACAGACATACACTGACACCAAGTAACAAAGACATACACTTACACCAAGTAACAAAGACAGACAATTACACCAACTAACAAAGACATACACTTACACCAAGTATTTTGACATACACTGACACCAAGTAACACAGACACACACTTACACCAAGTAACAAAGACATACACTGACACCAAGTCACAAAGACACACACTGACACCCAGTAACAAAGACATACACAGACACCAAGTCACAAAGACAGACACTGATACCCAGTAACAAAGACATGCACTGATACCCAGTAACACAGACGCACACTTACAGCAAGTAACAAAGACATACACTTAAACCAAGTAACACAGACATACACTTACACCATGCATTTTGACATACACTTACACCAAGTAACAAAGACATACACTGACACCCAGTAACAAAGACATCCACTGACAACAAGTCACAAACACATACACTGACACCAAGTAACAAAGACATACACTTACACCAAGTAACAAAGACATACACTGACAACAAGTAACAAAGTCATACACTGATACCCAGTATCACAGACACACACTTACACCAAGTAGCAAAGACATACACTGACACCAAGTCACAAAGACACACTCTGACACCCGGTAACAAAGACATACACTGACACCAAGTCACAAAGACATACACTGATACCCAGTAACACAGACACACGCTGACACCCAGTAACAAAGACATACAATGATACCAAGTCACAAAGACATACACTGATACCCAGTAATACAGACACACACTGACACCAAGTAACAAAGACATACATTGATACCAAGGCACAAAGACATACACTGATACTCAGTAACACAGACACACACTGACACCAAGTAACAAAGACATACACTGACACCAAGAAACAAAGACTTATACTTCCACCAAGTAACAAAGACACACACTTACACCAAGGAACACAGACATACATGACACCAAGTAACAAAGACATACACTTACACCAAGTAACAAAGACAGACAATTACACCAACTAACAAAGACATACACTTACACCAAGTATTTTGACATACACTGACACCAAGTAACACAGACACACACTTACACCAAGAAACAAAGACATACACTGACACCAAGTCACAAAGACACACACTGACACCCAGTAACAAAGACATGCACAGACACCAAGTCACAAAGACATACACTGATACCCAGTAACAAAGACATACACTGATACCCAGTAACACAGACACACACTTACACCAAGTAACAAATACATACACTTACACCAAGTAACACAGACATACACATGCAACAAGTATTTTGACTTACACTTACACCAAGTAACAAAGACATACACTAACACCCAGTAACAAAGACATACACTGACACCAAGTCACAAACACATACACTGACACCAACTAACAACGACATACACTTACACCAAGTAACAAAGACATACACTGATACCCAGGAACAAAGACACACACTGACACCCAGTAACAAAGACATACACTAATACCAAGTCACAAAGACATACTCTGATACCCAGTATCACAGACACACACTGACACCCAGTAACAAAGACATACATTGATACCAAGTCACAAAGACATACACTGATACCCAGTAACACAATCACACACTGACACCGAGTAACAAAGACATACACTGATACCAAGTCACAAAGACATACACTGATACCCAGTAACACAGACACACACATACAACAAGTATTTTGACTTACACTTACACCAAGTAACAAAGACATACACTAACACCCAGTAACAAAGACATACACTGACACCAAGTCACAAACACATACACTGACACCAACTAACAACGACATACACTTGCACCAAGTAACAAAGACATACACTGATACACAGTAACACAGACACACACTGACACCCAGTTAGAAACACACACTGACCCCCAGTGCCACAGACACACACTGACCCCCAGTAACACAGACATACACTGACACCAAGTCACAAAGACACACACTGACACCCAGTAAAAAAGACATACACTGACACCAAGTCACAAAGACATACACTGATACACAGAAACATACTTACACCAAGTAACACAGACATACACCGACACCAAGTAACAAAGACATACACTGATACCCAGTATCACAGACACACACTTACACCAAGTAACAAAGACATACACTGACAGCAAGTCACAAAGACACACACTGACACCCAGTAACCAGGACATACACTGACACCAAGTCACAAAGACATACACTGATACCCAGGAACACAGACACACACTGACACCCAGTAAGAAAGACATACACTGATACCAAGTCACAAACACATACACTGATACCCAGTCATACAGACACACACTGACACCAATTAACAAAGACATACATTGATACCAAGTCACACAGACATACACTGATACCCAGTAACACAGACACACACTGACGCCAAGTAACAAAGACATACACTGACACCAAGTAACAAAGACATATACTTGCACCAAGTAACAAAGACACACACTTACACCAAGGAACACAGACATACACTGACACCAAGTAACAAAGACATACACTTACACCAAGTAACAAAGACAGACAATTACACCAACTAACAAAGACATACACTTACACCAAGTATTTTGACATACACTGACACCAAGTAACACAGACACACACTTACACCAAGTAACAAAGACATACACTGACACCAAGTCACAAAGACACACACTGACACCCAGTAACAAAGACATACACAGACACCAAGTCACAAAGACAGACACTGATACCCAGTAACAAAGACATACACTGATACCCAGTAACACAGACGCACACTTACACCAAGTAACAAAGACATACACTTAAACCAAGTAACACAGACATACACTTACACCATGCATTTTGACATACACTTACACCAAGTAACAAAGACATACACTGACACCCAGTAACAAAGACATCCACTGACAACAAGTCACAAACACATACACTGACACCAAGTAACAAAGACATACACTTACACCAAGTAACAAAGACATACACTGACAACAAGTAACAAAGTCATACACTGATACCCAGTATCACAGACACACACTTACACCAAGTAGCAAAGACATACACTGACACCAAGTCACAAAGACACACTCTGACACCCGGTAACAAAGACATACACTGACACCAAGTCACAAAGACATACACTGATACCCAGGAACACAGACACACGCTGACACCCAGTAACAAAGACATACAATGATACCAAGTCACAAAGACATACACTGACACCAAGTAACACAGACACACACTTACACCAAGAAACAAAGACATACACTGACACCAAGTCACAAAGACACACACTGACACCAAGTAACAAAGACATGCACAGACACCAAGTCACAAAGACATACACTGATACCCAGTAACAAAGACATACACTGATACCCAGTAACATAGACGCAAACTTACACCAAGTAACAAAGACATACACTTACACCAAGTAACACAGACATACACTTACACCAAGTACTTTGACATACACTTACACCAAGTAACAAAGACATACACTGACACCCAGTAACAAAGACATCCACTGACAACAAGTCACAAACACATACACTGACGCCAAGTAACCAAGACATACACTTACACCAAGTAACAAAGACATACACTGACAACAAGTAACAAAGACATACACTGATACCCAGTATCACAGACACACACTTACACCAAGTAGCAAAGACATACACTGACACCAAGTCACAAAGACACACACTGACACCCAGTAACAAAGACATACACTGACACCAAGTCACAAAGACATAGACTAATACCCAGGAACACAGACACAGTCTGACACCCAGTAACAAAGACATACACTGATACTAAGTCACAAAGACACACACTGAAACCCAGTAACCAGGACATACACTGACACCAAGTCACAAAGACATACACTGATACCCAGTATCACAGACACACACTTACACCAAGTAACAAAGACATACACTGACACCAAGTCACAAAGACACACACTGAAACCCAGTAACCAGGACATACACTGACACCAAGTCACAAAGACATACACTGATACCCAGGAATACAGTCACACACTGACACCCAGTAACAAAGACATACACTGATACCAAGTCACAAAGACATACACTGATACCCAGTATCACAGACACACACTGACACCCAGTAACAAAGACATACATTGATACCAAGTCACGAAGACATACACTGACACCCAGTAACACAGACACACACTGACACCGAGTAACAAAGACATACACTGATACCAAGTCACAAAGACATACACTGATACCCAGTAACACAGACACACACTGACACCAATTAACAAAGACATACACTGACACCAAGTAACAAAGACTTATACTTACACCAAGTAACAAAGACACACACTTACAGCAAGGGACACAGACATACACTGACACCAAGTAACAAAGACATACACTTACACCCAGTAACAAAGACAGACAATTACACCAACTAACAAACACATACACTTACACCAAGTATTTTGACATACACTGACACCAAGTAACAAAGACACACACTTACACCAAGTAACAAAGACATACACTGACACCAAGTCACAAAGACACACACTGACACCCAGTAACAAAGACATACACAGACACCAAGTCACAAAGACATACACTTAGACCAAGTAACAAAGACATACACTTACACCAAGTAACACAGACATACACTTACACCAAGTATTTTGACATACACTTACACCAAGTAACAAAGACAGACACTGACACCCAGTAACAAGGACATCCACTGACAACAAGTCACAAACACATACACTGACACCAAGTAACAAAGACATACACTTACACCAAGTAACAAAGACATACACTGACAACAAGTAACAAAGGCATACACTGATACCCAGTATCACAGACACACAATTACACCAAGTAGCAAAGACATACGCTGACACCAAGTCACAAAGACACACACTGACACCAAGTCACAAAGACATCGACTAATACCCAGGAACACAGACACACTCTGACACCCAGTAACAAAGACATACACTGATACTAAGTCACAAAGACATACACTTATACCCAGTAACACAGACACACACTGACACCCAGTAACAAAGACATACACTGACACCAAGTCACAAAGACATACACTGATACCCAGGAACACGGACACACACTGACACCCAGTAACAAAGACATACACTGATACCAAGTCACAAAGACATACACTGATACCCAGTAACACAGTCACACACTGACACCGAGTAACAAAGACATACACTGATACCAAGTCACAAAGACATACACTGATACCCAGTAACACAGACGCACACTGACACCAAGTAACAAAGACATACACTGACACCAAGTAACAAAGACATACACTTACACCAAGTAACAAAGACATACACTGACAACAAGTAACAAAGGCATACACTGATACCCAGTATCACAGACACACAATTACACCAAGTAGCAAAGACATACACTGACACCAAGTCACAAAGACACACACTGACACCAAGTCACAAAGACATAGACTAATACCCAGGAACACAGACACACTCTGACACCCAGTAACAAAGACATACACTGATACTAAGTCACAAAGACATACACTGATACCCAGTAACACAGACACACACTGACACCCAGTAACAAAGACATACACTGACACCAAGTCACAAAGACATACACTGATACCCAGGAAAACAGACACACACTGACACCCAGTAACAAAGACATACACTGATACCAAGTCGCAAAGACATACTCTGATACCCAGTATCACAGACACACACTGACACCCAGTAACAAAGACATACATTGATACCTAGTCACAAAGACATACACTGATACCCAGTAACACAGTCGCACACTGACACCGAGTAACAAAGACAGACACTGATACCAAGTCACAAAGACATACACTGATACCCAGTAACACAGACACACACATACAACAAGTATTTTGACTTACACTTACACCAAGTAACAAAGACATACACTAACACCCAGTAACAAAGACATACACTGACACCAAGTCACAAACACAGACACTGACACCAACTAACAACAACATACACTTACACCAAGTAACAAAGACATACACAGATACACAGTAACACAGACACACACTGACACCCAGTTAGAAACACACACTGACCCCCAGTAACACAGACACACACTGACCCCCAGTAACACAGACAGACACTGACACCAAGTCACAATGACACACACACACCCAGTAACAAAGACATACACTGACACCAAGTCACAAAGACATACACTGATACACAGACACACACTTACACCAAGTAACAAAGACATCCGCTGACACCAAGTCACAAAGACACACACTGACACCCAGTAACCAGGACATACACTGACACCAAGTCACAAAGACATACACTGATACCCAGGAACACAGACACACACTGACACCCAGTAACAAAGACATACTTAGATACCAAGTCACAAAGACATACACTGATACCCAGTAACACAGACACACACTGACACCAAGTAACAAAGACATACATTGATACCAAGTCACAAAGACATACACTGATACCCAGTAACACAGACACACACTGACACCGAGTAACAAAGTCATACGCTGATACCAAGTCACAAAGACATACACTGATACCCAGTAACACAGACACACTCTGACACCAAGTAACAAAGACATGCACTGACACCAAGTAACAAAGACATACACTTACACCAAGTAACAAAGACACACACTTACACCAAGGAACACAGACATACACTGACACCAAGGAACAAAGACATACACTTACACCAAGTAACAAAGACAGACAATTACACCAACTAACAAAGACATACACTCACACCAAGTATTTTGACATACGCTGACACCAAGTAACACAGACACACACTGACACCAAGTCACAAAGACATACACTGATACCCAGTAACAAAGACATACACTGATACCCAGTAACACAGACGCACACTTACACCAAGTAACAAAGACATACATTTACACCAAGTAACACAGACATACACTTACACCAAGTATTTTGACATACACTTACACCAAGTAACAAAGACATACACTGACACCCAGAAACAAAGACATCCACTGACAACAAGTCACAAACACATGCACTGACACCAAGTAACAAAGACATACACTTACACCAAGTAACAAAGACATACACTGAAAACAAGTAACAAAGACATACACTTACACCCAGTAACAAAGACAGACAATTACACCAACTAACAAACACATACACTTACACCAAGTATTTTGACATACACTGACACCAAGTAACACAGACACACACTTACACCAAGTAAAAAAGACATACACTGACACCAAGTCACAAAGACACACACTGACACCCAGTAACAAAGACATACACAGACACCAAGTCACAAAGACAGACACTGATACCCAGTAATAAAGACATACACTGATACCCAGTAACACAGACGCACACTTAGACCAAGTAACAAAGACATACACTTACACCAAGTAACACAGACATACACTTACACCAAGTATTTTGACATACACTTACACCAAGTAACAAAGACAGACACTGACACCCAGTAACAAGGACATCCACTGACAACAAGTCACAAACACATATACTGACACCAAGTAACAAAGACATACACTTACACCAAGTAACAAAGACATACACTGACAACAAGTAACAAAGGCATACACTGATACCCAGTATCACAGACACACAATTACACCAAGTAGCAAAGACATACGCTGACACCAAGTCACAAAGACACACACCGACACCAAGTCACAAAGACATCGACTTTTACCCAGGAACACAGACACACTCTGACACCCAGTAACAAAGACATACACTGATACTAAGTCACAAAGACATACACTTATACCCAGTAACACAGACACACACTGACACTCAGTAACAAAGACATACACTGACACCAAGTCACAAAGACATACACTGATACCCAGGAACACAGACACACACTGACACCCAGTAACAAAGACATACACTGATACCAAGTCACAAAGACATACTCTGATACCCAGTATCACAGACACACACTGACACCCAGTAACAAAGACATACATTGATACCAAGTCACAAAGACATACACTGATACCAAGTCACAAAGACATACACTGATACCCAGTGACACAGACACACACTGACACCAAGTAACAAAGACATACACTGACACCAAGTAACAAAGACATACACTTACACCAAGTAACAAAGACATACACTGACAACAAGTAACAAAGGCATACACTGATACCCAGTATCACAGACACACAATTACACCAAGTAGCAAAGACATACACTGACACCAAGTCACAAAGACACACACTGACACCAAGTCACAAAGACATAGACTAATACCCAGGAACACAGACACACTCTGACACCCAGTAACAAAGACATAAACTGATACTAAGTCACAAAGACATACACTGATACCCAGTAACACAGACACACACTTACACCCAGTAACAAAGACATACACTGACACCAAGTCACAAAGACATACACTGATACCCAGGAACACAGACACACACTGACACCCAGTAACAAAGACATACACTGATACCAAGTCGCAAAGACATACTCTGATACCCAGTATCACAGACACACACTGACACCCAGTAACAAAGACATACATTGCTACCAAGTCACAAAGACATACACTGATACCCAGTAACACAGTCGCACACTGACACCGAGTAACAAAGACATACACTGATACCAAGTCACAAAGACATACACTGATACCCAGTAACAGAGACACACACATACAACAAGTATTTTGACTTACACTTACACCAAGTAACAAAGACATACACCAACACCCAGTAACAAAGACATACACTGACACCAAGTCACAAACACAGACACTGACACCAAGTAACAAAGACATACACTTACACCAAGTAACAAAGACATACACTGACAACAAGTAACAAAGGCATACACTGATACCCAGTATCACAGACACACAATTACACCAAGTAGCAAAGACATACACTGACACCTAGTCACAAAGACACACACTGACACCAAGTCACAAAGACATAGACTAATACCCAGGAACACAGACACACTCTGACACCCAGTAACAAAGACATAAACTGATACTAAGTCACAAAGACATACACTGATACCCAGTAACACAGACACACACTGACACCCAGTAACAAAGACATACACTGACACCAAGTCACAAAGACATACACTGATACCCAGGAACACAGACACACACTGACACCCAGTAACAAAGACATACACTGATACCAAGTCGCAAAGACATACTCTGATACCCAGTATCACAGACACACACTGACACCCAGTAACAAAGACATACATTGATACCAAGTCACAAAGACATACACTGATACCCAGTAACACAGTCGCACACTGACACCGAGTAACAAAGACATACACTGATACCAAGTCACAAAGACATACACTGATACCCAGTAACAGAGACACACACATACAACAAGTATTTTGACTTACACTTACACCAAGTAACAAAGACATACACTAACACCCAGTAACAAAGACATACACTGACACCAAGTCACAAACACAGACACTGACACCAACTAACAACAACATACACTTACACCAAGTAACAAAGACATACACAGATACACAATAACACAGACACACACTGACACCCAGTTAGAAACACACACTGACCCCCAGTAACACAGACACACACTGACCCCCAGTAACACAGACATACACTGACACCAAGTCACAATGACACACACTGACACCCAGTAACAAAGACATACACTGACACCAAGTCACAAAGACATACACTGATACACAGACACACACTTACACCAAGTAACAAAGACATCCACTGACACCAAGTCACAAAGACACACACTGACACCCAGTAACCAGGACATACACTGACACCAAGTAACAAAGACATACACTGATACCCAGGAACACAGACACACACTGACACCCAGTAACAAAGACATACTTAGATACCAAGTCACAAAGACATACACTGATACCCAGTAACACAGACACACACTGACACCAAGTAACAAAGACATACATTGATACCAAGTCACAAAGACATACACTGATACCAAGTCACAAAGACATACACTGATACCCAGTAACACAGACACACACTGACACCAAGTAACAAAGACATACACTGACACCAAGTAACAAAGACATACACTTACACCAAGTAACAAAGACATACACTGACAACAAGTAACAAAGGCATACACTGATACCCAGTATCACAGACACACAATTACACCAAGTAGCAAAGACATACACTGACACCAAGTCACAAAGACACACACTGACACCAAGTCACAAAGACATAGACTAATACCCAGGAACACAGACACACTCTGACACCCAGTAACAAAGACATAAACTGATACTAAGTCACAAAGACATACACTGATACCCAGTAACACAGACACACACTGACACCCAGTAACAAAGACATACACTGACACCAAGTCACAAAGACATACACTGATACCCAGGAACACAGACACACACTGACACCCAGTAACAAAGACATACACTGATACCAAGTCGCAAAGACATACTCTGATACCCAGTATCACAGACACACACTGACACCCAGTAACAAAGAAATACATTGATACCAAGTCACAAAGACATACACTGATACCCAGTAACACAGTCGCACACTGACACCGAGTAACAAAGACATACACTGATACCAAGTCACAAAGACATACACTGATACCCAGTAACAGAGACACACACATACAACAAGTATTTTGACTTACACTTACACCAAGTAACAAAGACATACACTAACACCCAGTAACAAAGACATACACTGACACCAAGTCACAAACACAGACACTGACACCAAGTAACAAAGACATACACTTACACCAAGTAACAAAGACATACACTGACAACAAGTAACAAAGGCATACACTGATACCCAGTATCACAGACGCACAATTACACCAAGTAGCAAAGACATACACTGACACCAAGTCACAAAGACACACACTGACACCAAGTCACAAAGACATAGACTAATACCCAGGAACACAGACACACTCTGACACCCAGTAACAAAGACATAAACTGATACTAAGTCACAAAGACATACTCTGATACCCAGTAACACAGACACACACTGACACCCAGTAACAAAGACATACACTGACACCAAGTCACAAAGACATACACTGATACCCAGGAACACAGACACACACTGACACCCAGTAACAAAGACATACACTGATACCAAGTCGCAAAGACATACTCTGATACCCAGTATCACAGACACACACTGACACCCAGTAACAAAGACATACATTTATACCAAGTCACAAAGACATACACGGATACCCAGTAACACAGTCGCACACTGACACCGAGTAACAAAGACATACACTGATACCAAGTCACAAAGACATACACTGATACCCAGTAACAGAGACACACACATACAACAAGTATTTTGACTTACACTTACACCAAGTAACAAAGACATACACTAACACCCAGTCACAAACACAGACACTGACACCAACTAACAACAACATACACTTACACCAAGTAACAAAGAAATACACAGATACACAGTAACAAAGACATACACTGACACCAAGTCACAAAGACATACACTGATACACAGACACACACTTACACCAAGTAACAAAGACATCCGCTGACACCAAGTCACAAAGACACACACTGACACCCAGTAACCAGGACATACACTGACACCAAGTCACAAAGACATACACTGATACCCAGGAACACAGACACACACTGACACCCAGTAACAAAGACATACTTAGATACCAAGTCACAAAGACATACACTGATACCCAGTAACACAGACACACACTGACACCAAGTAACAAAGACATACATTGATACCAAGTCACAAAGACATACACTGATACCCAGTAACACAGACACACACTGACACCGAGTAACAAAGTCATACGCTGATACCAAGTCACAAAGACATACACTGATACCCAGTAACACAGACACACTCTGACACCAAGTAACAAAGACATGCACTGACACCAAGTAACAAAGACATACACTTACACCAAGTAACAAAGACACACACTTACACCAAGGAACACAGACATACACTGACACCAAGGAACAAAGACATACACTTACACCAAGTAACAAAGACAGACAATTACACCAACTAACAAAGACATACACTCACACCAAGTATTTTGACATACGCTGACACCAAGTAACACAGACACACACTGACACCAAGTCACAAAGACATACACTGATACCCAGTAACAAAGACATACACTGATACCCAGTAACACAGACGCACACTTACACCAAGTAACAAAGACATACACTTACACCAAGTAACACAGACATACACTTACACCAAGTATTTTGACATACACTTACACCAAGTAACAAAGACATACACTGACACCCAGAAACAAAGACATCCACTGACAACAAGTCACAAACACATGCACTGACACCAAGTAACAAAGACATACACTTACACCAAGTAACAAAGACATACACTGAAAACAAGTAACAAAGACATACACTTACACCCAGTAACAAAGACAGACAATTACACCAACTAACAAACACATACACTTACACCAAGTATTTTGACATACACTGACACCAAGTAACACAGACACACACTTACACCAAGTAAAAAAGACATACACTGACACCAAGTCACAAAGACACACACTGACACCCAGTAACAAAGACATACACAGACACCAAGTCACAAAGACAGACACTGATACCCAGTAATAAAGACATACACTGATACCCAGTAACACAGACGCACACTTAGACCAAGTAACAAAGACAGACACTGACACCCAGTAACAAGGACATCCACTGACAACAAGTCACAAACACATACACTGACACCAAGTAACAAAGACATACACTTACACCAAGTAACAAAGACATACACTGACAACAAGTAACAAAGGCATACACTGATACCCAGTATCACAGACACACAATTACACCAAGTAGCAAAGACATACGCTGACACCAAGTCACAAAGACACACACCGACTCCAAGTCACAAAGACATCGACTTTTACCCAGGAACACAGACACACTCTGACACCCAGTAACAAAGACATACACTGATACTAAGTCACAAAGACATACACTTATACCCAGTAACACAGACACACACTGACACTCAGTAACAAAGACATACACTGACACCAAGTCACAAAGACATACACTGATACCCAGGAACACAGACACACACTGACACCCAGTAACAAAGACATACATTGATACCAAGTCACAAAGACATACACTGATACCAAGTCACAAAGACATACACTGATACCCAGTAACACAGACACACACTGACACCAAGTAACAAAGACATACACTGACACCAAGTAACAAAGACATACACTTACACCAAGTAACAAAGACATACACTGACAACAAGTAACAAAGGCATACACTGATACCCAGTATCACAGACACACAATTACACCAAGTAGCAAAGACATACACTGACACCAAGTCACAAAGACACACACTGACACCAAGTCACAAAGACATAGACTAATACCCAGGAACACAGACACACTCTGACACCCAGTAACAAAGACATAAACTGATACTAAGTCACAAAGACATACACTGATACCCAGTAACACAGACACAGACTGACACCCAGTAACAAAGACATACACTGACACCAAGTCACAAAGACATACACTGATACCCAGGAACACAGACACACACTGACACCCAGTAACAAAGACATACACTGATACCAAGTCGCAAAGACATACTCTGATACCCAGTATCACAGACACACACTGACACCCAGTAACAAAGACATACATTGCTACCAAGTCACAAAGACATACACTGATACCCAGTAACACAGTCGCACACTGACACCGAGTAACAAAGACATACACTGATACCAAGTCACAAAGACATACACTGATACCCAGTAACAGAGACACACACATACAACAAGTATTTTGACTTACACTTACACCAAGTAACAAAGACATACACCAACACCCAGTAACAAAGACATACACTGACACCAAGTCACAAACACAGACACTGACACCAAGTAACAAAGACATACACTTACACCAAGTAACAAAGACATACACTGACAACAAGTAACAAAGGCATACACTGATACCCAGTATCACAGACACACAATTACACCAAGTAGCAAAGACATACACTGACACCTAGTCACAAAGACACACACTGACACCAAGTCACAAAGACATAGACTAATACCCAGGAACACAGACACACTCTGACACCCAGTAACAAAGACATAAACTGATACTAAGTCACAAAGACATACACTGATACCCAGTAACACAGACACACACTGACACCCAGTAACAAAGACATACACTGACACCAAGTCACAAAGACATACACTGATACCCAGGAACACAGACACACACTGACACCCAGTAACAAAGACATACACTGATACCAAGTCGCAAAGACATACTCTGATACCCAGTATCACAGACACACACTGACACCCAGTAACAAAGACATACATTGATACCAAGTCACAAAGACATACACTGATACCCAGTAACACAGTCGCACACTGACACCGAGTAACAAAGACATACACTGATACCAAGTCACAAAGACATACACTGATACCCAGTAACAGAGACACACACATACAACAAGTATTTTGACTTACACTTACACCAAGTAACAAAGACATACACTAACACCCAGTAACAAAGACATACACTGACACCAAGTCACAAACACAGACACTGACACCAACTAACAACAACATACACTTACACCAAGTAACAAAGACATACACAGATACACAATAACACAGACACACACTGACACCCAGTTAGAAACACACACTGACCCCCAGTAACACAGACACACACTGACCCCCAGTAACACAGACATACACTGACACCAAGTCACAATGACACACACTGACACCCAGTAACAAAGACATACACTGACACCAAGTCACAAAGACATACACTGATACACAGACACACACTTACACCAAGTAACAAAGACATCCACTGACACCAAGTCACAAAGACACACACTGACACCCAGTAACCAGGACATACACTGACACCAAGTCACAAAGACATACACTGATACCCAGGAACACAGACACACACTGACACCCAGTAACAAAGACATACTTAGATACCAAGTCACAAAGACATACACTGATACCCAGTAACACAGACACACACTGACACCAAGTAACAAAGACATACATTGATACCAAGTCACAAAGACATACACTGATACCAAGTCACAAAGACATACACTGATACCCAGTAACACAGACACACACTGACACCAAGTAACAAAGACATACACTGACACCAAGTAACAAAGACATACACTTACACCAAGTAACAAAGACATACACTGACAACAAGTAACAAAGGCATACACTGATACCCAGTATCACAGACACACAATTACACCAAGTAGCAAAGACATACACTGACACCAAGTCACAAAGACACACACTGACACCAAGTCACAAAGACATAGACTAATACCCAGGAACACAGACACACTCTGACACCCAGTAACAAAGACATAAACTGATACTAAGTCACAAAGACATACACTGATACCCAGTAACACAGACACACACTGACACCCAGTAACAAAGACATACACTGACACCAAGTCACAAAGACATACACTGATACCCAGGAACACAGACACACACTGACACCCAGTAACAAAGACATACACTGATACCAAGTCGCAAAGACATACTCTGATACCCAGTATCACAGACACACACTGACACCCAGTAACAAAGACATACATTGATACCAAGTCACAAAGACATACACTGATACCCAGTAACACAGTCGCACACTGACACCGAGTAACAAAGACATACACTGATACCAAGTCACAAAGACATACACTGATACCCAGTAACAGAGACACACACATACAACAAGTATTTTGACTTACACTTACACCAAGTAACAAAGACATACACTAACACCCAGTAACAAAGACATACACTGACACCAAGTCACAAACACAGACACTGACACCAAGTAACAAAGACATACACTTACACCAAGTAACAAAGACATACACTGACAACAAGTAACAAAGGCATACACTGATACCCAGTATCACAGACGCACAATTACACCAAGTAGCAAAGACATACACTGACACCAAGTCACAAAGACACACACTGACACCAAGTCACAAAGACATAGACTAATACCCAGGAACACAGACACACTCTGACACCCAGTAACAAAGACATAAACTGATACTATGTCACAAAGACATACTCTGATACCCAGTAACACAGACACACACTGACACCCAGTAACAAAGACATACACTGACACCAAGTCACAAAGACATACACTGATACCCAGGAACACAGACACACACTGACACCCAGTAACAAAGACATACACTGATACCAAGTCGCAAAGACATACTCTGATACCCAGTATCACAGACACACACTGACACCCAGTAACAAAGACATACATTTATACCAAGTCACAAAGACATACACGGATACCCAGTAACACAGTCGCACACTGACACCGAGTAACAAAGACATACACTGATACCAAGTCACAAAGACATACACTGATACCCAGTAACAGAGACACACACATACAACAAGTATTTTGACTTACACTTACACCAAGTAACAAAGACATACACTAACACCCAGTAACAAAGACATACACTGACACCAAGTCACAAACACAGACACTGACACCAACTAACAACAACATACACTTACACCAAGTAACAAAGAAATACACAGATACACAGTAACAAAGACATACACTGACACCAAGTCACAAAGACATACACTGATACACAGACACACACTTACACCAAGTAACAAAGACATCCACTGACACCAAGTCACAAAGACACACACTGACACCCAGTAACCAGGACATACACTGACACCAAGTCACAAAGACGTACACTGATACCCAGGAACACAGACACACACTGACACCCAGTAACAAAGACATACTTAGATACCAAGTCACAAAGACATACACTGATACCCAGTAACACAGACACACACCGACACCAAGTAACAAAGACATACATTGATACCAAGTCACAAAGACATACACTGATACCCAGTAACACAGAAACACACTGACACCGAGTAACAAAGTCATACGCTGATACCAAGTCACAAAGACATGCACTGATACCCAGTAACACAGACACACACTGACACCAAGTAACAAAGACATGCACTGACACCAAGTAACAAAGACATACACTTACACCAAGTAACAAAGACACACACTTACACCAAGGAACACAGACATACACTGACACCAAGGAACAAAGACATACACTTACACCAAGTAACAAAGACAGACAATTACACCAACTAACAAAGACATACACTCACACCAAGTATTTTGACATACGCTGACACCAAGTAACACAGACACACACTTACACCAAGTAACAAAGAAATACACTGACACCTAGTCGCAAAGACACAAACTGACACCCAGTAACAAAGACATACACAGACACCAAGTCACAAAGACATACACTGATACCCAGTAACAAAGACATACACTGATACCCAGTAACACAGACGCACACTTACACCAAGTAACAAAGACATACACTTACACCAAGTAACACAGACATACACTTACACCAAGTATTTTGACATACACTTACACCAAGTAACAAAGACATACACTGACACCCAGAAACAAAGACATCCACTGACAACAAGTCACAAACACATACACTGACACCAAGTAACAAAGACATACACTTACACCAAGTAACAAAGACATACACTGACAACAAGTAACAAAGACATACACTGATACCCAGTATCACAGACACACACTTACACCAAGTAGCAAAGACATACACTGACACCAAGTCACAAAGACACACACTGACACCCAGTAACAAAGACATACACTGACACCAAGTCACAAAGACATAGACTAATACCCAGGGACACAGACACACTCTGACACCCAGTAACAAAGACATACACTGATACTAAGTCTCAAAGACATACACTGATACCCAGTAACACAGACACACACTGACACCCAGTAACAAAGACATACACTGACACCAAGTCACAAGGAGATACACTGATACCCAGTAACACAGACACAGACTGACACCAAGTAACAAAGACATACACTTACACCAAGTAACAAAGACATAAACTTACACCAAGTAACAAAGACACGCACTTACACCAAGGAACACAGACATACACTTGCACCAAGTAACAAAGACAGACATTTACACCAAGTAACACAGACATGCACATACAACAAGTATTTTGACTTACACTTACACCTCGTAACAAAGACATACACTAACACCCAGTAACAAAGACATACACTGACACCAAGTCTCAAACACATACACTGACACCAACTAACAACGACATACACTTACACCAAGTAACAAAGACATACACTGATACACAGTAACACAGACACACACTGACACCCAGTTAGAAAAACAGACTGACCCCCAGTAACACAGACACACACTGACCCCCAGTAACACAGACATACACTGACACCAAGTCACAAAGACACACACTGACACCCAGTAACAAAGACATACACTGACACCAAGTCACAAAGACATACACTGATACACAGACACACACGTACACCAAGTAACACAGACAAACACTGACACCAAGTCACAAAGACACACACTGAAACCCAGTAACCAGGACATACACTGACACCAAGTCACAAAGACATACACTGATACCAAGTATCACAGACACACACTTACACCAAGTAACAAAGACATACACTAACACCAAGCCACAAAGACACACACTGAAACCCAGTAACCAGGACATACACTGACACCAAGTCACAATGACATACACTGATACCCAGGAACACAGACACACACTGACACCCAGTAACAAAGACATACACTGATGCCAAGTCACAAAGACATACACTGATACCCAGTATCACAGACACACACTGACACCCAGGAACAAAGACATACATTGATACCAAGTCACAAAGACATACACTGATACCCAGTAACACAGACACACACTGACACCGAGTAACAAAGACATACACTGATACCAAGTCACAAAGACATACACTGATACCCAGTAACACAGACACACACTTACACCAAGGAACACAGACATACACTGACACCAAGTAACAAAGAGATACACTGACACCCAGTAACAAAGACAGACAATTACATCAACTAACAAACACATACACTTACACCAAGTATTTTGACATACACTGACACCAAGTAACACAGACACACACTTACACCAAGTAACAAAGACATACACTGACACCAAGTCACAAAGACACACACTGACACCCAGTAACAAAGACATACAAAGACACCAAGTCACAAAGACATACACTGATACCCAGTAATAAAGACATACACTGATACCCAGTAACACAGACGCACACTTAGACCAAGTAGCAAAGACATACACTGACAACAAGTAACAAAGGCATACACTGATACCCAGTATCACAGACACACACTTACACCAAGTAGCAACGACATACACTGACACCAAGTCACAAAGACACACACTGACACCAAGTCACAAAGACATAGACTAATACCCAGGAACACAGACACACTCTGACACACAGTAACAAAGACATACACTGATACTAAGTCACAAAGACATACACTGATACCCAGTAACACAGACACACACTGACACCCAGTAACAAAGACATACACTGACACCAAGTCACAAAGACATACACTGATACCCAGGAACACAGACACACACTGACACCCAGTAACAAAGACATACACTGAAACCAAGTCACAAAGACATACTCTGATACCCAGTATCACAGACACACACTGACACCCAGTAACAAAGACATACATTGATACCAAGTCACAAAGACATACACTGATACCCAGTAACACAATCACACACTGACACCGAGTAACAAAGACATACACTGATACCAAGTCCCAAAGACATACACTGATACCCAGTAACACAGACACACACATACAACAAGTATTTTGACTTACACTTACACCAAGTAACAAAGACAAACACTAACACCCAGTAACAAAGACATACACTGACACCAAGTCACAAACACATACACTGACACCAACTAACAACGACATACACTTACACCAAGTAACAAAGACATACACTGATACACAGTAACACAGACACACACTGACACCCAGTTAGAAACACACACTGACCCCCAGTAAAACAGACAAACACTGACCCCCAGTAACACAGACATACACTGACACCAAGTCACAAAGACACACACTGACACCCAGTAACAAAGACATACACTGACACCAAGTCACAAAGACAAACACTGATACACAGACACACACTTACACCAAGTAACACAGACATACACTGACACCAAGTAACAAAGACATACACTGATACCCAGAATCACAGACACACACTTACACCAAGTAACAAAGACATAAACTGACACCAAGTCACAAAGACACACACTGACACCCAGTAACCAGGACATACACTGACACCAAGTCACAAAGACATACACTTACACCAAGTAACAAAGACATACACTGACAACAAGTAACAAAGACATACACTGATACCCAGTATCACAGACACACACTTACACCAAGTAGCAAAGACATACACTGACACCAAGTCACAAAGACACACACTGACACCCAGTAACAAAGACATACACTGACACCAAGTCACAAAGACATAGACTAATACCCAGGAACACAGACACACTCTGACACCCAGTAACAAAGACATACACTGATACTAAGTCTCAAAGACATACACTGATACCCAGTAACACAGACACACACTGACACCCAGTAACAAAGACATGCACTGACACCAAGTCACAAGGAGATACACTGATACCCAGTAACACAGACACAGATAGACACCAAGTAACAAAGACATACACTTACACCAAGTAACAAAGACATAAACTTACACCAAGTAACAAAGACACGCACTTACACCAAGTAACACAGACATGCACATACAACAAGTATTTTGACTTACACTTACACCTCGTAACAAAGACATACACTAACCCCCAGTAACAAACACATACACTGACACCAAGTCACAAACACATACACTGACACCAACTAACAACGACATACCCTTACACCAAGTAACAAAGACATACACTGATACACAGTAACACAGACACACACTGACACCCAGTTAGAAACACAGACTGACCCCCAGTAACACAGACACACACTGACCCCCAGTAACACAGACATACACTGACACCAAGTCACAAAGACACACACTGACACCCAGTAACAAAGACATACACTGACACCAAGTCACAAAGACATACACTGATACACAGACACACACGTACACCAAGTAACACAGACAAACACTGATACCAAGTCACAAAGAAACACACTGAAACCCAGTAACCAGGACATACACTGACACCAAGTCACAAAGACATACACTGATACCCAGTATCACAGACACACACTTACACCAAGTAACAAAGACATACACTGACACCAAGCCACAAAGACACACACTGAAACCCAGTAACCAGGACATACACTTACACCAAGTCACAATGACATACACTGATACCCAGGAACACAGACACACACTGACACCCAGTAACAAAGACACACACTGACACCCAGTAACAAAGACATACATTGATACCAAGTCACAAAGACATACACTGATACCCAGTAACACAGACACACACTGACACCGAGTAACAAAGACATACACTGATACCAAGTCACAAAGACATACACTGATACCCAGTAACACAGACACACACTGAAACCAAGTAACAAAGACATACACTGACACCAAGTAACAAAGACATACACTTACACCAAGTAACAAAGACACACACTTACACCAAGGAACACAGACATACACTGACACCAAGTAACAAAGAGATACACTGACACCCAGTAACAAAGACAGACAATTACATCAACTAACAAACACATACACTTACACCAAGTATTTTGACATACACTGACACCAAGTAACACAGACACACACTTACACCAAGTAACAAAGACATACACTGACACCAAGTCACAAAGACACACACTGACACCCAGTAACAAAGACATACAAAGACACCAAGTCACAAAGACATACACTGATACCCAGTAATAAAGACATACACTGATACCCAGTAACACAGACGCACACTTAGACCAAGTAACAAAGACATACACTGACAACAAGTAACAAAGGCATACACTGATACCCAGTATCACAGACACACACTTACACCAAGTAGCAAAGACATACACTGACACCAAGTCACAAAGACACACACTGACACCAAGTCACAAAGACATAGACTAATACCCAGGAACACAGACACACTCTGACACACAGTAACAAAGACATACACTGATACTAAGTCACAAAGACATACACTGATACCCAGTAACACAGACACACACTGACACCCAGTAACAAAGACATACACTGACACCAAGTCACAAAGACATACACTGATACCCAGGAACACAGACACACACTGACACCCAGTAACAAAGACATACACTGAAACCAAGTCACAAAGACATACTCTGATACCCAGAATCACAGACACACACTGACACCCAGTAACAAAGACATACATTGATACCAAGTCACAAAGACATACACTGATACCCAGTAACACAATCACACACTGACACCGAGTAACAAAGACATACACTGATACCAAGTCCCAAAGACATACACTGATGCCCAGTAACACAGACACACACATACAACAAGTATTTTGACTTACACTTACACCAAGTAACAAAGACAAACACTAACACCCAGTAACAAAGACATACACTGACACCAAGTCACAAACACATACACTGACACCAACTAACAACGACATACACTTACACCAAGTAACAAAGACATACACTGATACACAGTAACACAGACACACACTGACACCCAGTTAGAAACACACACTGACCCCCAGTAACACAGACAAACACTGACCCCCAGTAACACAGACATACACTGACACCAAGTCACAAAGACACACACTGACACCCAGTAACAAAGACATACACTGACACCAAGTCACAAAGACAAACACTGATACACAGACACACACTTACACCAAGTAACACAGACATACACTGACACCAAGTAACAAAGACATACACTGATACCCAGTATCACAGACACACACTTACACCAAGTAACAAAGACATAAACTGACACCAAGTCACAAAGACACACACTGACACCCAGTAACCAGGACATACACTGACACCAAGTCACAAAGACATACACTGATACCCAGGAACACAGAAACACACTGACACCCAGTAACAAAGACATACACTGATACCAAGTCACAAAGACATACACTGATAACCAGTAACACAGACACACACTGACACCAAGTAACAAAGACATACATTGATACCAAGTCACAAAGACATACACTGATAACCAGTAACACAGACACACACTGACACCGAGTAACAAAGACATACACTGATACCAAGTCACAAAGACATACACTGATACCCAGTAACACAGACACACACTGACACCAAGTAACAAAGACATACACTGACACCAAGTAACAAAGACATACACTTACACCAAGTAACAAAGACACACACTTACACCAAGGAACACAGACATACACTGACACCAAGTAACAAAGACATACACTTACACCAAGTAACAAAGACAGACAATTACACCAACTAACAAAGACATACACTTACACCAAGGATTTTGACATACACTGACACCAAGTAACACAGACAAACACCTACACCAAGTAACAAAGACAGATACTGACACCAAGTCACAAAGACACACACTGACACCCAGTAACAGAGACATACACTGATACCCAGTAACACAGACGCACACTTACACCAAGTAACAAAGACATACACTTACACCAAGTAACACAGACATACACTTACACCAAGTATTTTGACATACACTTACACCAAGTCACAAACACATACACTGACACCAAGTAACAAAGACATACACTTACACCAAGTAACAAAGACATACACTGACAATAAGTAACAAAGACATACACTGATACCCAGTATCACAGACACACACTTACACCAAGTAGCAAAGACATACACTGACACCAAGTCACAAAGACACACACTGACACCCACTAACAAAGACATACACTGACACCAAGTCACAAAGACATAGACTAATACCCAGGAACACAGACACACTCTGACACCCAGTAACAAAGACATACACTGATACTAAGTCACAAAGACATACACTGATACCCAATAACACAGACACACACTGACAGCCAGTAACAAAGACATACACTGACACCAAGTCACAAAGACATTACCTTAAACCAAGTAACAAAGACACACACCTACACCAAGGAAAACAGACATACACTTACACCAAGTAACAAAGACAGACATTTACACCAAGTAACAAAGACATACACTGATACCCAGTAACACAGACACACACTTACACCAAGTAACAAAGACAGACACTGATACCCAGTGACACACACACACACTTACACCAAGTAACAAAGACATACACTGACACCAGGTAACACAGACACACACATATAACAAGTATTTTGACTTACACTTACACCTCGTAACAAAGACATACACTAACACCCAGTAACAAAGACATACACTGACACCAAGTCACAAACACATACACTGACACCAACTAACAACGACATACACTTACACCAAGTAACAAAGACATACACTGATACACAGTAACACAGACACACACTGACACCCAGTTAGAAACACACACTGACCCCCAGTAACACAGACATACACTGACCCCCAGTAACACAGACATACACTGACACCAAGTCACAAAGACACACACTGACACCCAGTAACAAAGACATACACTGACACCAAGTCACAAAGACATACACTGATACACAGACACACACGTACACCAAGTAACACAGACATACACTGACACCAAGTAACAAAGACATACACTGATACCCAGGATCACAGACACACACTTACACCAAGTAACAAAGACATACACTGACACCAAGTCACAAAGACACACACTGAAACCCAGTAACCAGGACATACACTGACACCAAGTCACAAAGACAAACACTGATACCCAGTATCACGGACCCACACTGACACCCAGTAACAAAGGCATACCTTAATACCAAGTCACAAAGACATACACTGATACCCAGTAACACAGACACACACTGACACCGAGCAACAAAGACATACACTGATACCAAGTCACAAAGACATACACTGAAACCCAGTAACACAGACACACACTGACACCAAGTAACAAAGACATACACTGACACCAAGTAACCAAGACATACACTTACAACAAGTAACAAAGACACACACTTACACCAAGGAACACATACATACACTGACACCAAGTAACAAAGACATACACTTACACCCAGTAACAAAGACAGACAATTACACCAACTAACAAACACATACACTTACACCAAGTATTTAGACATACACTGGCACCAAGTAACACAGACACACACTTACACCAAGTAACAAAGACATACACTGACACCAAGTCACAAAGACACACACGGACACCCAGTAACAAAGACATACACTGACACCAAGTCACAAAGACATACACTGATACCCAGTAATAAAGACATACACTGATACCAAGTAACACAGACACACACTTACACCAAGTAACAAAGACATACACTGACACCAAGTCACAAAGACACACACGTACACCAAGTAACAAAGACATACACTTACACCAAGTAGCACAGACATACACTTACCCAAAGTATTTTGACATACACTTACACCAAGTAACAAAGACAGACACTGACACCCAGTAACAAGGACATCCACTGACTACAAGTCACCAACACACACACTGACACCAAGTAACAAAGACATACACTTACACCAAGTAACAAAGACACACACTTACACCAAGGAACACAGACATACACTGACGCCAAGTAACAAAGACATACACTTACACCAAGTAACAAAGACAGACAATTACACCAACTAACAAAGACATACACTTACACCAAGTATTTTGACATACACTGACACCAAGTAACACAGACAAACACCTACACCAAGTAACAAAGACAGACACTGACACCAAGTCACAAAGACACACACTGACACCCAGTAACAAAGACATACACTGATACCCAGTAACACAGACGCACAGTTACACCAAGTAACAAAGACATACACCTACACCAAGTAACACAGACATACACTTACACCAAGTATTTTGACATACACTTACACCAAGTCACAAACACATACACTGACACCAAGTAACAAAGACATACACTTACACCAAGTAACAAAGACATACACTGACACCGCGCCACGAAGACATACACTGATACCCAGTATCACAGACACACACTTACACCAAGTAGCAAAGACATACACTGACACCAAGTCACAAAGACACACACTGACACCCACTAACAAAGACATACACTGACACCAAGTCACAAAGACATAGACTAATACCCAGGAACACAGGCACACTCTGACACCCAGTAACAAAGACATACACTGATACTAAGTCACAAAGACATACACTGATACCCAGTAACACTGACACACACTGACACCCAGTAACAAAGACATACACTGACACCAAGTCACAAAGACATTACCTTACACCAAGTAACAAAGACACACACCTACACCAAGGAACACAGACATACACTTACACCAAGTAACAAAGACAGACATTTACACCAAGTAACAAAGACATACACTGATACCCAGTAACACAGACACACACTTACACCAAGTAACAAAGACAGACACTGATACCCAGTGACACACACACACACTTACACCAAGTAACAAAGACATACACTGACACCAGGTAACACAGACACACACATACAACAAGTATTTTGACTTACACTTACACCTCTTAACAAAGACATACACTAACACCCAGTAACAAAGACATACACTGACACCAAGTCACAAACACATACACTGACACCAACTAACAACGACATACACTTACACCAAGTAACAAAGACATACACTGATACACAGTAAGACAGACACACACTGACACCCAGTTAGAAACACACACTGACCCCCAGTAACACAGACATACACTGACCCCCAGTAACACAGACATACACTGACACCAAGTCACAAAGACACACACTGACACCCAGTAACAAAGACATACACTGACACCAAGTCACAAAGACATACACTGATACACAGACACACACGTACACCAAGTAACACAGACATACACTGACACCAAGTAACAAAGACATACACTGATACCCAGTATCACAGACACACACTGACACCAAGTCACAAAGACATACACTGATAACCAGTATCACGGACCCACACTGACACCCAGTAACAAAGGCATACCTTAATACGAAGTCACAAAGACATACACTGATACCCAGTAACACAGACACACACTGACACCGAGTAAAAAAGACATACACTGATACCAAGTCACAAAGACATACACTGAAACCCAGTAACACAGACACACACTGACACCAAGTAACAAAGACATACACTGACACCAAGTAACAAAGACATACACTTACAACAAGTAACAAAGACACACACTTACACCAAGGAACACATACATACACTGACACCAAGTAAGAAAGACATACACTTACACCCAGTAACAAAGACAGACAATTACACCAACTAACAAACACATACACTTACACCAAGTATTTAGACATCCACTGGCACCAAGTAACACAGACACACACTTACACCAAGTAACAAAGACATACACTGACACCAAGTCACAAAGACATACACGGACACCCAGTAACAAAGACATACACAGACACCAAGTCACAAAGACATACACTGATACCCAGTAATAAAGACATACACTGATACCAAGTAACACAGACACACACTTACACCAAGTAACAAAGACATACACTGACACCAAGTCACAAAGACACACACGTACACCAAGTAACAAAGACATACACTTACACCAAGTAGCACAGACATACACTTACCCAAAGTATTTTGACATACACTTACACCAAGTAACAAAGACAGACACTGACACCCAGTAACAAGGACATCCACTGACAACAAGTCACCAACACACACACTGACACCAAGTAACAAAGACATACACTTACACCAAGTAACAAAGACATACACTGACAACAAGTAACAAAGGCATACACTGATACCCAGTATCACAGACACACACTTACACCAAGTAGCAAAGACATACACTGACACCAAGTCACAAAGACACATACTGAAACCCAGTAACCAGGACATACACTGACACCAAGTCACAAAGACATACACTGATACCCAGTATCACGGACCCACACTGACACCCAGTAACAAAGACAGACATTGATACAAAGTCACAAAGACATACACTGATACCCAGTAACACAGACACACACTGATACCGAGTAACAAAGACATACACTGATACCAAGTCACAAAGACATACACTTACACCAAGTAACAAAGACACACACTTACACCAAGGAACACATACATACACTGACACCAAGTAACAAAGACATACACTTACACCCAGTAACAAAGACAGACAATTACACCAACTAACAAACACATACACTTACACCAAGTATTTTGACATACACTGGCACCAAGTAACACAGACACACACTTTCACCAAGTAACAAAGACATACACTGACACCAAGTCACAAAGACACGCACGGACACCCAGTAACAAAGACATACACAGACACGAAGTCACAAAGACATACACTGATACCCAGTAATAAAGACATACACTGATACCAAGTAACACAGACACACACTTACACCAAGTAACAAAGACATACACTGACACCAAGTCACAAAGACACACACGTGCACCAAATAACAAAGACATACACTTACACCAAGTAACACAGACATACACTTACACCAAGTATTTTGACATACACTTACACCAAGTAACAAAGACAGACACTGACACCCAGTAACAAGGACATCCACTGACAACAAGTCACCAACACATACACTGACACCAAGTAACAAATACATGCACTTACACCAAGTAACAAAGTCATACACTGACAACAAGTAACAAAGGCATACACTGATACCCAGTATCACAGACACACACTTACACCAAGTAGCAAAGACATACACTGACACCAAGTCACAAAGACACACACTGACACCAAGTCACAAAGACATAGACTAATACCCAGGAACACAGACACACTCTGACACCCAGTAACAAAGACATACACTGATACTAAGTCACAAAGACATACACTGATACCCAGTAACACAGACACACACTGACACCCAGTAACAAAGACATACACTGACACCAAGTAACAAAGACATACACTGACACCAAGTAACAAAGACATAAACTTACACCAAGTAACAAAGACACACACTTACACCAAGGAACACAGACATACACTGACACCAAGTAACAAAGACATACACTTACACCAAGTAACAAAGACACACACTTACACCAAGGAACACAGACATACACTGACACCAAGTAACAAAGACATACACTTACACCAAGTAACAAAGACAGACATTTACACCAAGTAACAAAGACATACGCTTACACCAAGTAACAAAGACATAAACTTACACCAAGTAACAAAGACACACACTTACACCAAGGAACACAGACATACACTGACACCAAGTAACAAAGACATACACTTACACCAAGTAACAAAGACAGACATTTACACCAAGTAACAAAGACATACACTTACACCAAGTATTTTGACATACACTGACACCAAGTAACAAAGACATACACTGACACCAAGTTACAAAGACACACACTGACTCCCAGTAACACAGACATACACTGACACCAAGTCACAAAGACATACAATGATACGCAGTAACAAAGACAGACACTGATACCCAGTAACACAGACACACACTTACACCAAGTAACAAAGACACACACTGATACCCAGTAACACAGACACACTCTAACACCAAGTAACAAAGACATACACTGACACCCAGTAACAAAGACATACACTGGCACCCAGTAACACAGACACACACGGACACCAAGTAACACAGACACACACTTACACCAAGTGTTTTGACATACACTACACCAAGTAACAAAGATATACACTGATACCCAGTAACACAGACACTCACTTACACCAAGTAACACAGACACACACTTACACCAAGTATTTTGACATACACTACACCAAGTAACAAAGACATACACTGATACCCAGTAAGACAGATACACACTGACACCAAGTAACAAAGACATACACTGATACCCAGTAACACAGACATACACTTACACCAAGTAACACACACATACACTTACAGCAAGTATTTTGACAAACACTTACACCAAGTAACAAAGACATACACTGACACCCAGTAACAAAGACATTCACTCGCAACAAGTTACAAGCACATGCAATGACACCAAGTAACAAAGACAAACACTGACACCAAGTAACAAAGACATACCCTGACACCCAGTAACACAAACAAACACACTGACACCCAGTAACACAGAAACACACTGACACCAAGTAACAAAGACATACACTGACACCAAGTAACAAAGACATAAACTTACACCAAGTAACAAAGACACACACTTACACCAAGGAAAACAGACATACACTGACACCAAGTAACAAAGACATACACTTACACCAAGTAACAAAGAGACACACTTACACCAAGTAACACAGACATACACTGACACCAAGTAACAAAGACATACACTTACACCAAGTAACAAAGACAGACATTTACACCAAGTAACAAAGACATACACTTACACCAAGTAACAAAGACATAAACTTACACCAAGTAACAAAGACACACACTTACACCAAGGAACACAGACATACACTGACACCAAGTAACAAAGACATACACTTACACCAAGTAACAAAGACAGACATTTACACCAAGTAACAAAGACATACACTTACACCAAGTATTTTGACATACACTGACACCAAGTAACAAAGACATACACTGATACCCAGTAACACAGGCACACACTTACACCAAATAACAAAGACATACACTGACACCAAGTCACAAAGACACACACTGACTCCCAGTAACAAAGACATACACTGACACCAAGTAACAAAGACATACACTGATACCCAGTAACACAGACACACACTTACACCAAGTAACAAAGACATACACTGACACCAAGTCACAAAGACACAAACTGACACCCAGTAACACAGACATACACTGACACCAAGTCACAAAGACATACAATGATACCCAGTAACAAAGACAGACACTGATACCCAGTAACACAGACACACACTTACACCAAGTAACAAAGACACACACTGATACCCAGTAACACAGACACACACTTACACCAAGTAACAAAGACATATACTGACACCCAGTAACAAAGACATACACTGACACCCAGTAACACAGACACACACGGACACCAAGTAACAAAGACACACACTTACACCAAGTAACACAGACACACACTTACACCAAGTGTTTTGACATACACTACACCAAGTAACAAAGACATACACTGATACCCAGTAACACAGATACACACTGACACCAAGTAACAAAGACATACACTGATACCCAGTAACACAGACATACACTTACACCAAGTAACACACACATACACTTACAGCAAGTATTTTGACAAACACTTACACCAAGTAACAAAGACATACACTGATACCCAGTAACACAGGCACACACTTACACCAAGTAACAAAGACATACACTGACACCAAGTTACAAAGACACACACTGACTCCCAGTAACACAGACATACACTGGCACCAAGTCACAAAGACATACAATGATACCCAGTAACAAAGACAGACACTGATACCCAGTAACACAGACACACACTTACACCAAGTAACAAAGACACACACTGATACCCAGTAACACAGACACACTCTTACACCAAGTAACAAAGACATACACTGACACCCAGTAACAAAGACATACACTGACACCCAGTAACACAGACACACACGGACACCAAGTAACAAAGACACACACTTACACCAAGTAACACAGACACACACTTACACCAAGTGTTTTGACATACACTACACCAAGTAACAAAGACATACACTGATACCCAGTAACACAGACACACACTTACACCAAGTAACACAGACACACACTTACACCAAGTATTTTGACATACACTACACCAAGTAACAAAGACATACACTGATACCCAGTAACACAGATACACACTGACACCAAGTAACAAAGACATACACTGATACCCAGTAACACAGACATACACTGACACCAAGTAACACACACATACACTTACAGCAAGTATTTTGACAAACACTTACACCAAGTAACAAAGACATACACTGACACCCAGTTACAAAGACATTCACTCGCAACAAGTTACAAGCACATGCAATGACACCAAGTAACAAAGACATACACTGACACCAAGTAACAAAGACATACCCTGACACCCAGTAACACAAACAAACACACTGACACCCAGTAACACAGACACACACTGACACCAAGTAACAAAGACATACACTGACACCCAGTAACACAGACACACACTGGGCGGCACAGTGGCGCAGTGGTTAGCACTGCAGCCTCACAGCTCCAGGGACCAGGGTTCGATTCTGGGTACTGCCTGTGCGGAGTTGGCAAGTTCTCCCTGTGTCTGCGTGGGTTTCCTCCGGGTGCTCGGGTTTCCTCCCACATGCCAAAGACTTGCAGGTTGGCAGGTTAATTGGCCATTTAAATTGCCCGTAGTATAGGGAGGTGGTATGGAAATATATAGGGACCGGTGGGGCTGTTATTGGAATATGGGATTCGTGTCGGATTAGTATAAATGGTTGGTTGATGGTCGGCACTGACTCGGTGGGACGGAGGGCCTGTTTCAGTGCTGTATCTCTGAACTAAACTAAATACTGACACCTAGTGTCACAGACACACACTGACACCCAGTAACACACACTGATGCACAGTCACAAAGACATGCACTGATACCCAGTAACACAGATACACACTGACACCAAGTAACAAAGACATACACTAACACAAAGTGACAAATACATACACTGATACCCAGTAACACAGACACACACTGACACCAAGTAACAAAGACATACACTGTCACCAAGTCACAAAGACACACACTGACAGCCAGTAACAAAGACATACACTGACACCAAGTAACACAGACATACACTGATACCCAGTAACACAGACACACACTTACACCCGGTAACAAAGACATACACTGACACCAAGTCACAAAGACATACAATGATACCCAGTAACAAAGACATACACTGATACACAGTAACACAGACACACACTTACACCAAGTAACAAAGACACACACTGATACTCAGTAACACAGACACACACTTACACCAAGTAACAAAGACATACACTGACACCCAGTAACACAGACACACACTTACACCAAGTAACAAAGACATACACTGACAACAAGTAACAAAGGCATACACTGATACCCAGTATCACAGACACACACTTACACCAAGTAGCAAAGACATACACTGACACCAAGTCACAAAGACACACACTGACACCAAGTCACAAAGACATAGTCTAATACCCAGGAACACAGACACACTCTGACACCCAGTAACAAAGACATACACTGATACTAAGTCACAAAGACATACACTGATATCCAGTAACACAGACACACACTGACACCCAGTAACAAAGACATACACTGACACCAAGTAACAAAGACATACACTGACACCAAGTAACAAAGACATAAACTTACACCAAGTAACAAAGACACACACTTACACCAAGGAACACAGACATACACTGACACCAAGTAACAAAGACATACACTTACACCAAGTAACAAAGACACACACTTACACCAAGGAACACAGACATACACTGACACCAAGTAACAAAGACATACACTTACACCAAGTAACAAAGACAGACATTTACACCAAGTAACAAAGACATACACTTACACCAAGTAACAAAGACATAAACTTACCCCAAGTAACAAAGACACACACTTACACCAAGGAACTCAGACATACACTGACACCAAGTAACAAAGACATACACTTACACCAAGTAACAAAGACAGACATTTACACCAAGTAACAAAGACATACACTTACACAAAGTATTTTGACATACACTGACACCAAGTAACAAAGACATACACTGATACCCAGTAACACAGGCACACACTTACACCAAGTAACAAAGACATACACTGACAACAAGTAACAAAGGCATACACTGATACCCAGTATCACAGACACACACTTACACCAAGTAGCAAAGACATACACTGACACCAAGTCACAAAGACACACACTGACAACAAGTCACAAAGACATAGACTAATACCCAGGAACACAGACACACTCTGACACCCAGTAACAAAGACATACACTGATACTAAGTCACAAAGACATACTCTGAGACCCAGTAACACAGACACACACTGACACCCAGTAACAAAGACATACACTGACACCAAGTAACAAAGACATACACTGACACCAAGTAACAAAGACATAAACTTACACCAAGTAACAAAGACACACACTTACACCAAGGAACACAGACATACACTGACACCAAGTAACAAAGACATACACTTACACCAAGTAACAAAGACACACACTTACACCAAGGAACACAGACATACACTGACACCAAGTAACAAAGACATACACTTACACCAAGTAATAAAGACAGACATTTACACCAAGTAACAAAGACATACACTTACACCAAGTAACAAAGACATAAACTTACACCAAGTAACAAAGACACACACTTACACCAAGGAACACAGACATACACTGACACCAAGTAACAAAGACATACACTTACACCAAGTAACAAAGACAGACATTTACACCAAGTAACAAAGACATACACTTACACCAAGTATTTTGACATACACTGACACCAAGTAACAAAGACATGCACTGATACCCAGTAACACAGGCACACACTTACACCAAGTAACAAAGACATACACTGACACCAAGTCACAAAGACACACACTGACTCCCAGTAACACAGACATACACTGACACCAAGTCACAAAGACATACAATGATACCCAGTAACAAAGACAGACACTGATACCCAGTAACACAGACACACACTTACACCAAGTAACAAAGACACACACTGATACCCAGTAACACAGACACACTCTTACACCAAGTAACAAAGACATACACTGACACCCAGTAACAAAGACATACACTGACACCCAGTAACACAGACACACACGGACACCAAGTAACAAAGACACACACTTACACCAAGTAACACAGACACACACTTACACCAAGTGTTTTGACATACACTACACCAAGTAACAAAGATATACACTGATACCCAGTAACACAGACACACACTTACACCAAGTAACACAGACACACACTTACACCAAGTGTTTTGACATACACTACACCAAGTAACAAAGACATACACTGATACCCAGTAACACAGATACACACTGACACCAAGTAACAAAGACATACACTGATACCCAGTAACACAGACATACACTTACACCAAGTAACACACACATACACTTACAGCAAGTATTTTGACAAACACTTACACCAAGTAACAAAGACATACACTGATACCCAGTAACACAGGCACACACTTACACCAAGTAACAAAGACATACACTGACACCAAGTTACAAAGACACACACTGACTCCCAGTAACACAGACATACACTGGCACCAAGTCACAAAGACATACAATGATACCCAGTAACAAAGACAGACACTGATACCCAGTAACACAGACACACACTTACACCAAGTAACAAAGACACACACTGATACCCAGTAACACAGACACACTCTTACACCAAGTAACAAAGACATACACTGACACCCAGTAACAAAGACATACACTGACACCCAGTAACACAGACACACACGGACACCAAGTAACAAAGACACACACTTACACCAAGTAACACAGACACACACTTACACCAAGTGTTTTGACATACACTACACCAAGTAACAAAGACATACACTGATACCCAGTAACACAGACACACACTTACACCAAGTAACACAGACACACACTTACACCAAGTATTTTGACATACACTACACCAAGTAACAAAGACATACACTGATACCCAGTAACACAGATACACACTGACACCAAGTAACAAAGACATACACTGATACCCAGTAACACAGACATACACTTACACCAAGTAACACACACATACACTTACAGCAAGTATTTTGACAAACACTTACACCAAGTAACAAAGACATACACTGACACCCAGTTACAAAGACATTCACTCGCAACAAGTTACAAGCACATGCAATGACACCAAGTAACAAAGACATACACTGACACCAAGTAACAAAGACATACCCTGACACCCAGTAACACAAACAAACACACTGACACCCAGTAACACAGACACACACTGACACCAAGTAACAAAGACATACACTGACACCCAGTAACACAGACACACACTGGGCGGCACAGTGGCGCAGTGGTTAGCACTGCAGCCTCACAGCTCCAGGGACCAGGGTTCGATTCTGGGTACTGCCTGTGCGGAGTTGGCAAGTTCTCCCTGTGTCTGCGTGGGTTTCCTCCGGGTGCTCGGGTTTCCTCCCACATGCCAAAGACTTGCAGGTTGGCAGGTTAATTGGCCATTTAAATTGCCCGTAGTATAGGGAGGTGGTATGGAAATATATAGGGACCGGTGGGGCTGTTATTGGAATATGGGATTCGTGTCGGATTAGTATAAATGGTTGGTTGATGGTCGGCACTGACTCGGTGGGACGGAGGGCCTGTTTCAGTGCTGTATCTCTGAACTAAACTAAATACTGACACCTAGTGTCACAGACACACACTGACACCCAGTAACACACACTGATGCACAGTCACAAAGACATGCACTGATACCCAGTAACACAGATACACACTGACACCAAGTAACAAAGACATACACTAACACAAAGTGACAAATACATACACTGATACCCAGTAACACAGACACACACTGACACCAAGTAACAAAGACATACACTGTCACCAAGTCACAAAGACACACACTGACAGCCAGTAACAAAGACATACACTGACACCAAGTAACACAGACATACACTGATACCCAGTAACACAGACACACACTTACACCCGGTAACAAAGACATACACTGACACCAAGTCACAAAGACATACAATGATACCCAGTAACAAAGACATACACTGATACCCAGTAACACAGACACACACTTACACCAAGTAACAAAGACACACACTGATACTCAGTAACACAGACACACACTTACACCAAGTAACAAAGACATACACTGACACCCAGTAACACAGACACACACTTACACCAAGTAACAAAGACATACACTGACAACAAGTAACAAAGGCATACACTGATACCCAGTATCACAGACACACACTTACACCAAGTAGCAAAGACATACACTGACACCAAGTCACAAAGACACACACTGACACCAAGTCACAAAGACATAGTCTAATACCCAGGAACACAGACACACTCTGACACCCAGTAACAAAGACATACACTGATACTAAGTCACAAAGACATACACTGATATCCAGTAACACAGACACACACTGACACCCAGTAACAAAGACATACACTGACACCAAGTAACAAAGACATACACTGACACCAAGTAACAAAGACATAAACTTACACCAAGTAACAAAGACACACACTTACACCAAGGAACACAGACATACACTGACACCAAGTAACAAAGACATACACTTACACCAAGTAACAAAGACACACACTTACACCAAGGAACACAGACATACACTGACACCAAGTAACAAAGACATACACTTACACCAAGTAACAAAGACAGACATTTACACCAAGTAACAAAGACATACACTTACACCAAGTAACAAAGACATAAACTTACCCCAAGTAACAAAGACACACACTTACACCAAGGAACTCAGACATACACTGACACCAAGTAACAAAGACATACACTTACACCAAGTAACAAAGACAGACATTTACACCAAGTAACAAAGACATACACTTACACAAAGTATTTTGACATACACTGACACCAAGTAACAAAGACATACACTGATACCCAGTAACACAGGCACACACTTACACCAAGTAACAAAGACATACACTGACAACAAGTAACAAAGGCATACACTGATACCCAGTATCACAGACACACACTTACACCAAGTAGCAAAGACATACACTGACACCAAGTCACAAAGACACACACTGACAACAAGTCACAAAGACATAGACTAATACCCAGGAACACAGACACACACTGACACCCAGTAACAAAGACATACACTGACACCAAGTAACAAAGACATACACTGACACCAAGTAACAAAGACATAAACTTACACCAAGTAACAAAGACACACACTTACACCAAGGAACACAGACATACACTGACACCAAGTAACAAAGACATACACTTACACCAAGTAACAAAGACACACACTTACACCAAGGAACACAGACATACACTGACACCAAGTAACAAAGACATACACTTACACCAAGTAATAAAGACAGACATTTACACCAAGTAACAAAGACATACACTTACACCAAGTAACAAAGACATAAACTTACACCAAGTAACAAAGACACACACTTACACCAAGGAACACAGACATACACTGACACCAAGTAACAAAGACATACACTTACACCAAGTAACAAAGACAGACATTTACACCAAGTAACAAAGACATACACTTACACCAAGTATTTTGACATACACTGACACCAAGTAACAAAGACATGCACTGATACCCAGTAACACAGGCACACACTTACACCAAGTAACAAAGACATACACTGACACCAAGTCACAAAGACACACACTGACTCCCAGTAACACAGACATACACTGACACCAAGTCACAAAGACATACAATGATACCCAGTAACAAAGACAGACACTGATACCCAGTAACACAGACACACACTTACACCAAGTAACAAAGACACACACTGATACCCAGTAACACAGACACACTCTTACACCAAGTAACAAAGACATACACTGACACCCAGTAACAAAGACATACACTGACACCCAGTAACACAGACACACACGGACACCAAGTAACAAAGACACACACTTACACCAAGTAACACAGACACACACTTACACCAAGTGTTTTGACATACACTACACCAAGTAACAAAGATATACACTGATACCCAGTAACACAGACACACACTTACACCAAGTAACACAGACACACACTTACACCAAGTGTTTTGACATACACTACACCAAGTAACAAAGACATACACTGATACCCAGTAACACAGATACACACTGACACCAAGTAACAAAGACATACACTGATACCCAGTAACACAGACATACACTTACACCAAGTAACACACACATACACTTACAGCAAGTATTTTGACAAACACTTACACCAAGTAACAAAGACATACACTGATACCCAGTAACACAGGCACACACTTACACCAAGTAACAAAGACATACACTGACACCAAGTTACAAAGACACACACTGACTCCCAGTAACACAGACATACACTGGCACCAAGTCACAAAGACATACAATGATACCCAGTAACAAAGACAGACACTGATACCCAGTAACACAGACACACACTTACACCAAGTAACAAAGACACACACTGATACCCAGTAACACAGACACACTCTTACACCAAGTAACAAAGACATACACTGACACCCAGTAACAAAGACATACACTGACACCCAGTAACACAGACACACACGGACACCAAGTAACAAAGACACACACTTACACCAAGTAACACAGACACACACTTACACCAAGTGTTTTGACATACACTACACCAAGTAACAAAGACATACACTGATACCCAGTAACACAGACACACACTTACACCAAGTAACACAGACACACACTTACACCAAGTATTTTGACATACACTACACCAAGTAACAAAGACATACACTGATACCCAGTAACACAGATACACACTGACACCAAGTAACAAAGACATACACTGATACCCAGTAACACAGACATACACTTACACCAAGTAACACACACATACACTTACAGCAAGTATTTTGACAAACACTTACACCAAGTAACAAAGACATACACTGACACCCAGTTACAAAGACATTCACTCGCAACAAGTTACAAGCACATGCAATGACACCAAGTAACAAAGACATACACTGACACCAAGTAACAAAGACATACCCTGACACCCAGTAACACAAACAAACACACTGACACCCAGTAACACAGACACACACTGACACCAAGTAACAAAGACATACACTGACACCCAGTAACACAGACACACACTGGGCGGCACAGTGGCGCAGTGGTTAGCACTGCAGCCTCACAGCTCCAGGGACCAGGGTTCGATTCTGGGTACTGCCTGTGCGGAGTTGGCAAGTTCTCCCTGTGTCTGCGTGGGTTTCCTCCGGGTGCTCGGGTTTCCTCCCACATGCCAAAGACTTGCAGGTTGGCAGGTTAATTGGCCATTTAAATTGCCCGTAGTATAGGGAGGTGGTATGGAAATATATAGGGACCGGTGGGGCTGTTATTGGAATATGGGATTCGTGTCGGATTAGTATAAATGGTTGGTTGATGGTCGGCACTGACTCGGTGGGACGGAGGGCCTGTTTCAGTGCTGTATCTCTGAACTAAACTAAATACTGACACCTAGTGTCACAGACACACACTGACACCCAGTAACACACACTGATGCACAGTCACAAAGACATGCACTGATACCCAGTAACACAGATACACACTGACACCAAGTAACAAAGACATACACTAACACAAAGTGACAAATACATACACTGATACCCAGTAACACAGACACACACTGACACCAAGTAACAAAGACATACACTGTCACCAAGTCACAAAGACACACACTGACAGCCAGTAACAAAGACATACACTGACACCAAGTAACACAGACATACACTGATACCCAGTAACACAGACACACACTTACACCCGGTAACAAAGACATACACTGACACCAAGTCACAAAGACATACAATGATACCCAGTAACAAAGACATACACTGATACCCAGTAACACAGACACACACTTACACCAAGTAACAAAGACACACACTGATACTCAGTAACACAGACACACACTTACACCAAGTAACAAAGACATACACTGACAACAAGTAACAAAGGCATACACTGATACCCAGTATCACAGACACACACTTACACCAAGTAGCAAAGACATACACTGACACCAAGTCACAAAGACACACACTGACACCAAGTCACAAAGACATAGTCTAATACCCAGGAACACAGACACACTCTGACACCCAGTAACAAAGACATACACTGATACTAAGTCACAAAGACATACACTGATATCCAGTAACACAGACACACACTGACACCCAGTAACAAAGACATACACTGACACCAAGTAACAAAGACATACACTGACACCAAGTAACAAAGACATAAACTTACACCAAGTAACAAAGACACACACTTACACCAAGGAACACAGACATACACTGACACCAAGTAACAAAGACATACACTTACACCAAGTAACAAAGACACACACTTACACCAAGGAACACAGACATACACTGACACCAAGTAACAAAGACATACACTTACACCAAGTAACAAAGACAGACATTTACACCAAGTAACAAAGACATACACTTACACCAAGTAACAAAGACATAAACTTACCCCAAGTAACAAAGACACACACTTACACCAAGGAACTCAGACATACACTGACACCAAGTAACAAAGACATACACTTACACCAAGTAACAAAGACAGACATTTACACCAAGTAACAAAGACATACACTTACACAAAGTATTTTGACATACACTGACACCAAGTAACAAAGACATACACTGATACCCAGTAACACAGGCACACACTTACACCAAGTAACAAAGACATACACTGACAACAAGTAACAAAGGCATACACTGATACCCAGTATCACAGACACACACTTACACCAAGTAGCAAAGACATACACTGACACCAAGTCACAAAGACACACACTGACAACAAGTCACAAAGACATAGACTAATACCCAGGAACACAGACACACTCTGACACCCAGTAACAAAGACATACACTGATACTAAGTCACAAAGACATACTCTGAGACCCAGTAACACAGACACACACTGACACCCAGTAACAAAGACATACACTGACACCAAGTAACAAAGACATACACTGACACCAAGTAACAAAGACATAAACTTACACCAAGTAACAAAGACACACACTTACACCAAGGAACACAGACATACACTGACACCAAGTAACAAAGACATACACTTACACCAAGTAACAAAGACACACACTTACACCAAGGAACACAGACATACACTGACACCAAGTAACAAAGACATACACTTACACCAAGTAATAAAGACAGACATTTACACCAAGTAACAAAGACATACACTTACACCAAGTAACAAAGACATAAACTTACACCAAGTAACAAAGACACACACTTACACCAAGGAACACAGACATACACTGACACCAAGTAACAAAGACATACACTTACACCAAGTAACAAAGACAGACATTTACACCAAGTAACAAAGACATACACTTACACCAAGTATTTTGACATACACTGACACCAAGTAACAAAGACATGCACTGATACCCAGTAACACAGGCACACACTTACACCAAGTAACAAAGACATACACTGACACCAAGTCACAAAGACACACACTGACTCCCAGTAACACAGACATACACTGACACCAAGTCACAAAGACATACAATGATACCCAGTAACAAAGACAGACACTGATACCCAGTAACACAGACACACACTTACACCAAGTAACAAAGACACACACTGATACCCAGTAACACAGACACACTCTTACACCAAGTAACAAAGACATACACTGACACCCAGTAACAAAGACATACACTGACACCCAGTAACACAGACACACACGGACACCAAGTAACAAAGACACACACTTACACCAAGTAACACAGACACACACTTACACCAAGTGTTTTGACATACACTACACCAAGTAACAAAGATATACACTGATACCCAGTAACACAGACACACACTTACACCAAGTAACACAGACACACACTTACACCAAGTGTTTTGACATACACTACACCAAGTAACAAAGACATACACTGATACCCAGTAACACAGATACACACTGACACCAAGTAACAAAGACATACACTGATACCCAGTAACACAGACATACACTTACACCAAGTAACACACACATACACTTACAGCAAGTATTTTGACAAACACTTACACCAAGTAACAAAGACATACACTGATACCCAGTAACACAGGCACACACTTACACCAAGTAACAAAGACATACACTGACACCAAGTTACAAAGACACACACTGACTCCCAGTAACACAGACATACACTTGCACCAAGTCACAAAGACATACAATGATACCCAGTAACAAAGACAGACACTGATACCCAGTAACACAGACACACACTTACACCAAGTAACAAAGACACACACTGATACCCAGTAACACAGACACACTCTTACACCAAGTAACAAAGACATACACTGACACCCAGTAACAAAGACATACACTGACACCCAGTAACACAGACACACACGGACACCAAGTAACAAAGACACACACTTACACCAAGTAACACAGACACACACTTACACCAAGTGTTTTGACATACACTACACCAAGTAACAAAGACATACACTGATACCCAGTAACACAGACACACACTTACACCAAGTAACACAGACACACACTTACACCAAGTATTTTGACATACACTACACCAAGTAACAAAGACATACACTGATACCCAGTAACACAGATACACACTGACACCAAGTAACAAAGACATACACTGATACCCAGTAACACAGACATACACTTACACCAAGTAACACACACATACACTTACAGCAAGTATTTTGACAAACACTTACACCAAGTAACAAAGACATACACTGACACCCAGTTACAAAGACATTCACTCGCAACAAGTTACAAGCACATGCAATGACACCAAGTAACAAAGACATACACTGACACCAAGTAACAAAGACATACCCTGACACCCAGTAACACAAACAAACACACTGACACCCAGTAACACAGACACACACTGACACCAAGTAACAAAGACATACACTGACACCCAGTAACACAGACACACACTGGGCGGCACAGTGGCGCAGTGGTTAGCACTGCAGCCTCACAGCTCCAGGGACCAGGGTTCGATTCTGGGTACTGCCTGTGCGGAGTTGGCAAGTTCTCCCTGTGTCTGCGTGGGTTTCCTCCGGGTGCTCGGGTTTCCTCCCACATGCCAAAGACTTGCAGGTTGGCAGGTTAATTGGCCATTTAAATTGCCCGTAGTATAGGGAGGTGGTATGGAAATATATAGGGACCGGTGGGGCTGTTATTGGAATATGGGATTCGTGTCGGATTAGTATAAATGGTTGGTTGATGGTCGGCACTGACTCGGTGGGACGGAGGGCCTGTTTCAGTGCTGTATCTCTGAACTAAACTAAATACTGACACCTAGTGTCACAGACACACACTGACACCCAGTAACACACACTGATGCACAGTCACAAAGACATGCACTGATACCCAGTAACACAGATACACACTGACACCAAGTAACAAAGACATACACTAACACAAAGTGACAAATACATACACTGATACCCAGTAACACAGACACACACTGACACCAAGTAACAAAGACATACACTGTCACCAAGTCACAAAGACACACACTGACAGCCAGTAACAAAGACATACACTGACACCAAGTAACACAGACATACACTGATACCCAGTAACACAGACACACACTTACACCCGGTAACAAAGACATACACTGACACCAAGTCACAAAGACATACAATGATACCCAGTAACAAAGACATACACTGATACCCAGTAACACAGACACACACTTACACCAAGTAACAAAGACACACACTGATACTCAGTAACACAGACACACACTTACACCAAGTAACAAAGACATACACTGACACCCAGTAACACAGACACACACTTACACCAAGTAACAAAGACATACACTGACAACAAGTAACAAAGGCATACACTGATACCCAGTATCACAGACACACACTTACACCAAGTAGCAAAGACATACACTGACACCAAGTCACAAAGACACACACTGACACCAAGTCACAAAGACATAGTCTAATACCCAGGAACACAGACACACTCTGACACCCAGTAACAAAGACATACACTGATACTAAGTCACAAAGACATACACTGATATCCAGTAACACAGACACACACTGACACCCAGTAACAAAGACATACACTGACACCAAGTAACAAAGACATACACTGACACCAAGTAACAAAGACATAAACTTACACCAAGTAACAAAGACACACACTTACACCAAGGAACACAGACATACACTGACACCAAGTAACAAAGACATACACTTACACCAAGTAACAAAGACACACACTTACACCAAGGAACACAGACATACACTGACACCAAGTAACAAAGACATACACTTACACCAAGTAACAAAGACAGACATTTACACCAAGTAACAAAGACATACACTTACACCAAGTAACAAAGACATAAACTTACCCCAAGTAACAAAGACACACACTTACACCAAGGAACTCAGACATACACTGACACCAAGTAACAAAGACATACACTTACACCAAGTAACAAAGACAGACATTTACACCAAGTAACAAAGACATACACTTACACAAAGTATTTTGACATACACTGACACCAAGTAACAAAGACATACACTGATACCCAGTAACACAGGCACACACTTACACCAAGTAACAAAGACATACACTGACAACAAGTAACAAAGGCATACACTGATACCCAGTATCACAGACACACACTTACACCAAGTAGCAAAGACATACACTGACACCAAGTCACAAAGACACACACTGACAACAAGTCACAAAGACATAGACTAATACCCAGGAACACAGACACACTCTGACACCCAGTAACAAAGACATACACTGATACTAAGTCACAAAGACATACTCTGAGACCCAGTAACACAGACACACACTGACACCCAGTAACAAAGACATACACTGACACCAAGTAACAAAGACATACACTGACACCAAGTAACAAAGACATAAACTTACACCAAGTAACAAAGACACACACTTACACCAAGGAACACAGACATACACTGACACCAAGTAACAAAGACATACACTTACACCAAGTAACAAAGACACACACTTACACCAAGGAACACAGACATACACTGACACCAAGTAACAAAGACATACACTTACACCAAGTAATAAAGACAGACATTTACACCAAGTAACAAAGACATACACTTACACCAAGTAACAAAGACATAAACTTACACCAAGTAACAAAGACACACACTTACACCAAGGAACACAGACATACACTGACACCAAGTAACAAAGACATACACTTACACCAAGTAACAAAGACAGACATTTACACCAAGTAACAAAGACATACACTTACACCAAGTATTTTGACATACACTGACACCAAGTAACAAAGACATGCACTGATACCCAGTAACACAGGCACACACTTACACCAAGTAACAAAGACATACACTGACACCAAGTCACAAAGACACACACTGACTCCCAGTAACACAGACATACACTGACACCAAGTCACAAAGACATACAATGATACCCAGTAACAAAGACAGACACTGATACCCAGTAACACAGACACACACTTACACCAAGTAACAAAGACACACACTGATACCCAGTAACACAGACACACTCTTACACCAAGTAACAAAGACATACACTGACACCCAGTAACAAAGACATACACTGACACCCAGTAACACAGACACACACGGACACCAAGTAACAAAGACACACACTTACACCAAGTAACACAGACACACACTTACACCAAGTGTTTTGACATACACTACTCCAAGTAACAAAGATATACACTGATACCAAGTAACACAGACACACACTTACACCAAGTAACACAGACACACACTTACACCAAGTATTTTGCATACACTACACCAAGTAACAAAGACATACACTGATACCCAGTAACACAGATACACACTGACACCAAGTAACAAAGACATACACTGATACCCAGTAACACAGACATACACTTACACCAAGTAACACACACATACACTTACAGCAAGTATTTTGACAAACACTTACACCAAGTAACAAAGACATACACTGACACCCAGTAACAAAGACATTCACTCGCAACAAGTTACAAGCACATGCAATGACACCAAGTAACAAAGACATACACTGACACCAAGTAACAAGGACATACCCTGACATCCAGTAACACAAACAAACACACTGACACCCAGTAACACAGACACACACTGACACCAAGTAACAAAGACATACACTGACACCAAGTAACAAAGACATAAAATTACACCAAGTAACAAAGACACACACTTACACCAAGGAACACAGACATACACTGACACCAAGTAACAAAGACATACACTTACACCATGTAACAAAGAGACACACTTACACCAAGGAACACAGACATACACTGACACCAAGTAACAAAGACATACACTTACACCAAGTAACAATGACAGACATTTACACCAAGTAACAAAGACATACACTTACACCAAGTAACAAAGACATAAACTTACACCAAGTAACAAAGACACACACTTACACCAAGGAACACAGACATACACTGACACCAAGTAACAAAGACATACACTTACACCAAGTAACAAAGACAGACATTTACACCAAGTAACAAAGACATACACTTACACCAAGTATTTTGACATACACTGACACCAAGTAACAAAGACATACACTGATACCCAGTAACACAGGCACACACTTACACCAAGTAACAAAGACATACACTGACACCAAGTCACAAAGACACACACTGACTCCCAGTAACAAAGACATACACTGACACCAAGTAACAAAGACATACACTGATACCCAGTAACACAGACACACACTTACACCAAGTAACAAAGACATACACTGACACCAAGTCACAAAGACACAAACTGACACCCAGTAACACAGACATACACTGACACCAAGTCACAAAGACATACAATGATACCCAGTAACAAAGACAGACACTGATACCCAGTAACACAGACACACACTTACACCAAGTAACAAAGAAACACACTGATACCCAGTAACACAGACACACACTTACACCAAGTAACAAAGACATACACTGACACCCAGTAACAAAGACATACACTGACACCCAGTAACACAGACACACACGGACACCAAGTAACAAAGACACACACTTACACCAAGTAACACAGACACACACTTACACCAAGTGTTTTGACATACACTACACCAAGTAACAAAGACATACACTGATACCCAGTAACACAGACACACACTTACACCAAGTAACACAGACACACACTTACACCCAGTATTTTGACATACACTACACCAAGTAACAAAGACATACACTGATACCCAGTAACACAGATACACACTGACACCAAGTAACAAAGACATACACTGATACCCAGTAACACAGACATACACTGACACCAAGTAACACACACATACACTTACAGCAAGTATTTTGACAAACACTTACACCAAGTAACAAAGACATACACTGACACCCAGTTACAAAGACATTCACTCGCAACAAGTTACAAGCACATGCAATGACACCAAGTAACAAAGACATACACTGACACCAAGTAACAAAGACATACCCTGACACCCAGTAACACAAACAAACACACTGACACCCAGTAACACAGACACACACTGACACCAAGTAACAAAGACATACACTGACACCCAGTAACACAGACACACACTGGGCGGCACAGTGGCGCAGTGGTTAGCACTGCAGCCTCACAGCTCCAGGGACCAGGGTTCGATTCTGGGTACTGCCTGTGCGGAGTTGGCAAGTTCTCCCTGTGTCTGCGTGGGTTTCCTCCGGGTGCTCGGGTTTCCTCCCACATGCCAAAGACTTGCAGGTTGGCAGGTTAATTGGCCATTTAAATTGCCCGTAGTATAGGTAGGTGGTATGGAAATATATAGGGACCGGTGGGGCTGTTATTGGAATATGGGATTCGTGTCGGATTAGTATAAGTGGTTGGTTGAAGGTCGGCACTGACTCGGTGGGACGGAGGGCCTGTTTCAGTGCTGTATCTCTGAACTAAACTAAATACTGACACCTAGTGTCACAGACACACACTGACACCCAGTAACACACACTGATGCACAGTCACAAAGACATGCACTGATACCCAGTAACACAGATACACACTGACACCAAGTAACAAAGACATACACTAACACAAAGTGACAAATACATACACTGATACCCAGTAACAAAGACACACACTTACACCAAGTAACAAAGACATACACTGTCACCAAGTCACAAAGACACACACTGACAGCCAGTAACAAAGACATACACTGACACCAAGTAACACAGACATACACTGATACCCAGTAACAAAGACACACAATTACACCAAGTAACAATGACATACACTGACACCAAGTCACAAAGACACACACTGACACCCCGTAACAAAGATATACACTGACATCAAGTAACAAAGACATACACTGATACCCAGGAACACAGACACACACTTACACCCGTTAACAAAGACATACACTGACACCAAGTCACAAAGACATACAATGATACCCAGTAACAAAGACATACACTGATACCCAGTAACACAGACACACACTTACACCAAGGAACAAAGACACACACTGATACTCAGTAACACAGACACACACTTACACCAAGTAACAAAGACATACACTGACACCCAGTAACAAAGACATTCACTGACACCCAGTAACACAGACACACACGGACACCAAGTAACCAAGACACACACTGACACCCAGTAACAAAGACATACACTGACACCAAGTAACAAAGACATAAACTGACACCAAGTAACAAAGACATACACTGATACCCAGTAACACAGACATACACTGATACCCAGTAACACAGACACACACTTATACCAAGTAACAAAGACACACACTGATACCCAGTAACACAGACACACACTTACACCAAGTAACAAAGACATAAACTGACACCCAGTAACAAAGACATGAACTGACACGCAGCAACACAGACACACACGGACACCAAGTAACAAAGACACACACAAACACCAAGTAACACAGACACACACTGACAGCCAGTAAGACAAACAAACACACTGACACCAAGTAGTAACACAGACACACACTGACACCAAGTAACAAAGACATACACTTACACCAAGTAACAAAGACACACACTTACACCAAGTAACACAGACATACACTGACACCAAGTAACAAAGACATACACTGACACCAAGTCACAAAGACACACACTGACACCCAGTAAAAAAGACATACACTGTCACCAAGTCACAAAGACATACACTGATACCCAGGAACACAGACACACACTGACACCCAGCAACAAAGACATACACTGATACCAAGTCACAAAGACATACACTGATACCCAGTAACACAGACACACACTGACACCCAGTAACAAAGTCATACACTGATACCCAGTAACACAGACACACACTGACACCCAGTAACAAAGACATACACTGATACCCAGTAACACAGACACACACTGACACCAAGTAACAAAGACATACACTGACACCAAGTAACAAAGTCATACAATTACACCAAGTAACAAAGACACACACTTACACCAAGGAACACAGACATACACTGACACCAAGTAACAAAGACATACACTTACACCAAGTAACAGAGACAGACAATTACACCAAGTAACAAAGACATACACTTACACCAAGAATTTTGACATACACTGACACCAAGTATCAAAGACATACACTGATACCCAGTAACACAGACACACACTTACAACAAGTAACAAAGACATACACAGACACCAAGTCACAAAGACACACACTGACACCCAGTAACAAAGACATACACTGACACCAAGTAACAAAGACATACAATTACAGCAAGTAACAAAGACACACACTTCCACCAAGGAACACAGACATACACTGACACCAAGTAACAAAGACATACACTTACAGCTAGTAACAGAGACAGACAATTACACCAAGTAACAAAGACATACAGTTACACCAAGAATTATGACATACACTGACACCAAGTATCAAAGACACACACTTACACCAAGTAACACAGACATACACTGATACCAAGTAACACAGACACACACTTACAACAAGTAACAAAGACATACACAGACACCAAGTCACAAAGACACACACTGACACCGAGTAACAAAGACATACACTGATACCCAGTAACACAGACACACACTTACTTCAAGTAACAAAGACATACATTGACACCAAGTCACAAAGACAGACTGTGACACCCAGTAACGCAGAAACACACTTACACCAAGTAACAAAGACACAAACTGATACCCAGTAACACAGACACACACTTACACCAAGTAACAAAGACATACACTGACACCCTGTAACGCAGACACACACGGACACCAAGTAACAAAGACACACACTTACACCAAGTAACACAGACACACACTGACACCCAGTAAGACAAACAAACACACTGACACCCAGTAACACAGACACACACTGTCACCAAGTAGCAAAGACATACACTGACACCCAGTAACACAGATACACACTGGGGGCAGGGGGTGGGGGGTGGGGGAATTTTAACTGTACCCTCGAGATGAGAGATTGCTTCGGTTCCCTGTATGGCCAAGCATTAGTTTAGAACTGATCATCTCCCTCAACCTAGTGGACATCTGGCTGAATCTACTTCCCAACTGCAGTGCCTTCACCTGGAGGTCTGGAGGAGGAGGGTGCTCAATGGACCGCCATTGCAATTCAGAGACGTACGTCTCCCGCATCTCGGCGGACTCCATGCGATTGATGCAGTGCTCGGACCATCATCGTGTGTATGTGAAGGTCAGTCTGCTCCACACGTGGATGGTGTCCAAAATTTGGCACTTTAATATCCAGCTGCTGGAGGAGCGATTCCAGAACTCGTTCCATCCATCCTGGGCCTTCTGGAGCAGGAATTAGGGGGCTTCCCCTCTTTGAGACTATGGTGGGCTGTGCGCGAGCACAGTGGCGCAGTGGTTAGCACCGCAGCCTCACAGTTCCAGCGACCCGTGTTCAATTCTGGGTACTGGTTGTGTGGAGTTTGCAAGTTCTCCCTGTGTCTGCGTGGGTGTTCTCCAGGTCCTCCGGTTTCCTCCCATATGCCAAAGACTTGCAGGTTGATAGGTAAATTGGCCATTAGCAATTGTCCCTTAGTGTAGGTGGGTGGTAGGGAAGTATAGGGACAGGTGGAGAGGTGGTAGGAATATGGGATTAGTCTAGGATTAGTATAAATGGGTGGTTGATGGTCGGCACAGACTCGGTGGGCTGAAGGTCCTGTTTCAGTGCTGTATCTCTGAACTATACTAAACTAAACTAAACACATTCGTGTATTTTAACAGGAATACGCAAAGAGGTCGAACAAGAGGCGGTAAGCCGAGATCGGGCAACAAAAAAGGAGGTGGTGGACTTGGACTCCCGTCTCAGTCAGGCGATCGCGGATCCGGCTCTGTGGTAAGCGTGCAAAGAGATGAAGGGCGCCTTGAGGGACATGGAGCTTGTCGGGTCCCAAGGCACATATGTGATGCCGCAGAACCAGATGCTGGAGGATTTAGTTTCGAGATACAGCACTGAAACAGGCCCTTCGGCCCACCGAGTCTGGACCACACCTCACCCTTCTTCTACTCGCTGGAAATATGGCGGGGGTGGGCAAGCTGCTCATCAAGCTGTTGGCCAACGATGGATCCTCCGTCACGAATCAGGAAGGAATAGGACTTTTGGTCTGTACCTGCTGCAATGCATTGTTCTGTCCAGATCCGTCCAGCATGGATGCGCCCAGAGCTTTGTAGGAGGAACTGATGAAGGTGAGCCTGGAGGCCACTGAATGTTTGCAGACTCTGCTTACATTGGCGGAGCTGACCGGCACCCTACACCAGTTCTCGAGGGGCAAAACCCTGGGGCTGGACGGGCTGACCGAAATGATCGTCAGGGCTACCTGAGACGTCCGGGAGGACGATTACACGCCGGTCTTGGGAGAAAGCCTGGTGACCAGGGACATCACCCACTCGTGGTGCAGGGTGGTCATTGTCCTGCTGGCGAAGAGGGGCAATCTCTGCCTGCTTAAGAACTGGCGTCCGGACTCGTTCCTCAGCATGGATTACAATATCTTTGCACGAGCTATGTCTACCTGCGTGGACACTGTACTGGCCAACATGATCCACCAGGACCACTCCTACAAGGTCCCGGTCTGGTCGATTCAGGTCTGGGACCTGATCCATCCTTTCCAGAGGACTGGTCGGTTGGTCGTCTTTCTCTCCCTCGATCAGGAGAAGGCATTCGACAGGGTGGATCATGAATATATTTTTTGGACTCTGCGCGCGTTCGGACTTGGGCAACAGTTTGTGGCACAGGTCCAACTTTTGTACACCACCACAGAGGGTCTGTTCAAGGTTAATGGTACCTTTATGGCGCCGCTTCAGTTTGGGACAGGAGTGCCTCAGGCATGCCTCTGTGTGCCCAATTGTATACCATCTGCATTCGCAGGGCGCTGATGTCATTGGCTGTGGGCGGACCAGCCATGTAGGTTCTCCTGTTGGCTTAAGCCGATGACGTGCTCCTCATGGTCACAGATCCCGTTGAGTTGCGGAGGATGCGTGACCTTCATCAAAACATTTCTGCCATGTCTTCCGCTAGGATCAATTGGGAGAAATGTTCTGGACTCCTGGTGAGTCAGTGGTGGCTGAACCCCCTGCCGCAGGGGTTGCCACCTTTTGCATGGAGCACCACACACCTCCTCTGTCTGGGATTTTACCTTAGCCCCGCTCAGGAACCCTGGCCAACAAACTTGCAGGAGTTAGCAGTTAAAGTCATCACTCAGCTGGGGCGTTGGACAGGACTGCTCCGAGTGCTTTCCTATAGGGATCGAGTGCTGGTCATAAACCAACTGTTGGCATCGATGTTGTGGCAGCGGTTGGTCACTTTTGCACTGCCCCATGCATTTGACAACACAATCCAGAAGAAGATTCTGGATGTCTTCTGTTGCAAGAGCACACACTGGGTCTCTGCCACAGTATTGAGTCTCCTGATTGAGAAGGACGGCCAGTCCTCACACGTGTACGTCTGCACCAAGGCTGCGACTCTCCATCTTCGGACCCTGTAGAGATATCTGCACGTTGAATGTCCTCCCAGATGGTTTGCTGGCGACATATTTTTCCACCAGTTGTACTGACTTCATGGCGACAAGCAGCAACTGGTGGAGAACCAAATGCACGCCTCTCCGACGGAGTTGCTGGTCTATTATTGGCATCTATACAGAGTCTAGAACATGGTCACCTCCAGTCAGGGTGCTCCTCCTTCGGCGGAGGAGAGCACCTCGGCTGTCTGGGAGGCCGGCTTCGTGAACAGACTGATGAGTGGAGGAGTAGCTGAAGCCTTTGGGATCCACCTCTCTACGGGTCACGAGGGATCTCAGAAGTGTGGAGTGCTGCCGGCTGAGCTGACCCCCGATCGGTCTGAACTGTCCATCAGACCGAATCTCCGACACCCTCCTCAGGAGCCTCTCCCGTACAACCCAAGCTGCCTCTCGGTAATGCCCTCCGTGCCATTCCAATCGGCACAGAGGGGATTCCAGTACGGGCTGCTCCTGCACACTCTCCACTTCCACGCCCTCATCTGCCACCTCGGCGCAGTGTGGCGGCCCGTTTTGCTATCTGGTGGTGTTGAGAATCCCTGGTGGAGATCTCTCTATGTGGCAGTCCTCCTCGTTTACATCGGGACCTGGAGTCGATTGTGCTGTACAGGGCAGTCCCTTACAATAACTATTAAATAGGTTCACAGACTCCCTGGCCCCCAGTAATTTCTGTGGCCTGTAAGAGTCTGTCTTCCATGTTTATATGGATTGTGTGAGGTTGCAGCCCCTCTTTGAATATTTAAAGGGGCTGCTTCTCATGTTCTGTCTGCTCTTCATGCCTATGCTCCTGATCTTTGGGCACCCGGTGCGGAGGGGGTGGGTTGGGCTGGGAGGAGGATCTCCTTGTTAGTCTGCTCCTGGGCCTGATCAAGGTGGCAATTCACAGGTCCAGGCTGCAGGTCGTCGGGGGGCTGCCCTCCCTGATTGCCTGCCCATCTTCCATGGTTACATTTGCACTCGCGTGTCACTGAACAAGTAGCATGCAGTGTCTGCTGGCACGCTTGAGGCCTTCCGTGACTGGTGGGCACTGCAGGGGTTGGGGTGCATCATCGACGCTGAGAATGGAGTTTGAATTTGTGCTTTGTTTTAGTTACCTGTTTTTAATGGAATTATGTATTTAAAATGTATATAACTGGGGCCTGGGGAACAAAGGCCACCTTATATAAAACAAGAAGGGGATCAGAGAAACGGGGTAAGATACAGAGTAAAGCTCTTTCGACAATGCCCATTCAAACACTCCCCGTCCAGGTATAGCACGGGTTATATACAGAGTATATCTCTCTCTCTACTGCCCCATCAAGCAGTCCATCTACCTGGTAGAAATTGCTCCTGTATCTCCCCATTAATCGTGTGCTGTACAATGCTCACTTCCTGCTCCTGTTTCCCATCCTGTAACAGCACTGAGATAAACCTGGCCGGTAAGAGGCAGTGCTCAGGGAGGTTGGTTACTGGACAGCGCAGTGATATCATAAAGCAGCAGCATTCAGCCTAGCTGCTCCACTCCTTGTCCCTTTTAAGGTGGAAAACTGGAACGTCCGTCTCAAAATACATCTCACCATGTTCATACTGTGAATCCCAAGGTGGAGAGCTGGGACATCCTGCCTCAAAACACATCCCACCCTGTTCATACTGAGAATTCCAGGGCAAGGGCCAAGGTCCAGAGTGTAGAACAAATACAAGGGGGGAAAGAGGAAGAGGCAACAGGAGCTAAATCGAGGAGTGGAGACTTAGGGACTCCAGGCTTCACCTTTAGAGCGTGTAGACGTCAGGAGGTGAAGACTGACTTTAGTAGTTGTAGGATCCAGGGAGATAACGAGGGGTAAATGGGGAGACTCGTGTGGATTCCAGCATAGTGAGGATGTAGCGCGAGGGAGATTGTGTCGGGATGTGCGTTACGTGTTTAGGTGGGCCAAAAGATCTAAGGTCAGAGAAGCAATTACTGCAGCAGTGTCCATAAACAGTGAGAGTGGGTGCGGGTTACAGTGGACCATGGACAGTTTGTTAAACTGTCTGTTTTCTGTGACCAGTTTTCCTTCGGTTAAAAATAGCCTCCTCTAGCCCAGTGACACAAACAGCCCATTAAACTCCACCAATGATCTTTGGTCTGGTGAGGGCTTCTTTTGACTGTCGTTAAAGCTATTCATTCTGGCACACTCACAATGGGAAATGTGCTGCCACACCGCCGAAACCATCAGCTTCATCTAGACGTTTCCCTTTGGAGACGCGATTGTTCATTGCGTTTGATCGGAGGATATTGGACAGGAGGCACACAACACTGAGTGCAGCTGGGATTTGCCACAGTGTTACAGTGACGCGTGCAGGCACTTTATTAAACACAAACAGAGCACAGACATTACACTGGAGCTGGGATATGTGACTGTGTTACAGTCCGACTTTCAGGCACTTTATTAAAGACACACACAGCACATACATTACACTGCAGCTGGGACATTTGAGAGTGTTCCAGTGAGGCCTGCCAACATGTTATCAAACACACGCACAGCACTGACATTACATTGCAGCTGGAATATGTGAGTGTTACAGTGAGTCTTTCAGGCACGTTATTAAAAACTCACATAGCAGAAGCATATTAAACTGTTAGGAGCTCCCTTACCGACGAGCAGCCAGTGATGTGGAACCTCCTGTGATTACGCTCCCCTTACTGCCAGCATTTACAGGAGCTGGGACACGGAAAAGGGCCTCAGTAAAATCACGGGCATATTTTTTCACACAAACCAACCTCCCAAAACTACTGAGTGACTTCTCCTTCAGTTACAGAGACACTGAGAGCCCAAGTGATTGACATGACCTCCTTTGAAGAAGGGATGAGGCTGGAGGACCAAGCAGAAGGTTGATCCTGCAACCAGAGTGATGGTTGGGATTTGAGGCACCGCGTGGGAGGGGCTGAGTCCAGATCTCCATCATTGGATGAATCTCTGCATCAATTTGAAAGCTGATTTTTGTCAAACTCCAGGTGCAGACTGTCCCTTTCTCTTATAGCAGGAAGGGTTGAGAGCAGGATTTATTAATTGAGGCATCGAGTACAAAAGCATGGATGTTATATTATACTTGTATAGAACACTGGTTCGGCCTCATCCAGTTCTGGGTGTCACATTTTAGCTATGCTTTGAATGCCTTAGAAAGAGTGCAGAACAGGTACACATGAATGGTTCTAGGGATTGGGAACTTCAGTAAAATGGGTAGATGTTAGAGTTTGGGAGTGTTTGCCTTGGTGAAGAGAAGGTTGAGAAGTGGTTTGATAGAGGTTTTCAAAATCATGAGGGGTCTAGACAGAATTGGTATGAAAATAACTGTTCCCATATGTCGAAGGATTGACAGGAGGAGGGCATAAATTTAAGGCAATTAGCAAACAGAAGAAATGGTGACATGAGGAAAAACTTTTCCACACAGCACGTCCTTAGGATTGGGATGCAATGTCTGAAAGTGTGATGGAGTCAGATGTAAACGAGGTATTCAAGGGGGAACAAAGAATCAGGACTATGCCATTCAGTCTGTCAAGCCTGCTCTGTCATTCAATAAAATCGTGGCTGATCATCTACCTCAATGCCACTTTCTCGTGCTCTCCCCAAATGCATTGATGTCATTAGTATCCAGATTTCTATCGATTTCTGCCTTGAACATGCTCAGTGATTGAGTTTCCACAACTCCCTGGCGTAGAGAATTCCAAAGATGCACCATACTCTGAGTGAAGAAATTCTTCCACATCTCAGTCTTAAATGGCTTGTCCTTTATTCTCAGACTGTGTTCCCTGGTTCCAGACTCAGTATCCGGATGAAGCATCCTATCCACATTGGCCAGATCCTGTTTTATCATCTTAAAATCAGTCTTCCCTCAATTCAGTACCTTTATTTTCGGTCCGTCTTTGTCCTTTTCCATAACTGCCTTAAATCTTACAGAGTTATGGTTACTATCCCCGAAAGGTTCCCCCACTGACACTTTTACCACTTGTACGCTTTCACTCCCTTGGATTCGGTCCAGTCCTGCCCCTTCTGTTGTCGGACTATCCAGGTACTGGCTCAAAAAGCTCTCCTGTATGCATTTGAAGAATTCTGCCCTCTTTAAGCCTTTTGCTCTAAGACTATCCCAGTTCAAATTGGCGGAGTTGAAATCCCCTACTATTATTACCCTATTATTTTTACAGCTCTCTGAGATTTGCTTCCATATCGGCTCCTCTATCTCTCCCTGACTGTTTGGAGGCCTGCAGTACACTCCCAGCCAAGTGATTGCGCCCTTTTTGTTTTTATTTTCTGCCCAAATGGCCTTATTTGAGGAACCTTAAAGTCATAAAGTTATGCAGCACAGAGACAGACCCTTCGGCCCATCTTGTCTGTGCCGGCTATCAAGCACCTAACTATCCTAATCCTATTTTCCAGCACTTGGCCCGTAGCCTTGTATGTATGGCGTTCCAAGTGCTCATCTAAATACTTTTTAAATGTTGTGTGTTTTATTATATCATCCCTCCTTAATGCAGTCTATGGATGTAATTAGGCATTTTCTTCTATATTTCTGGGTCACAGTATCTCTCTGTGTGTTTTAATGCAGACAGGTGATAGAATTAAACCTATCCAGTTCTGCTTGTGTGTCTCAGTATCTTTCAGTTTTAATATATATTGGGGATAGAATTATACACGTTCTTTGCAATTTGTGTATCTCAGAATCTCTGAAGGTGGTATAATAGAGATCGGGGGATAGAATTAAGCTTCTCCTGCTCTGTTTGTCCTTCGCAGTATCTCTCTGTGTTTTAATTCTGTGCGGGACTAGAATTAAGCCTTTCCTCTCCTTTTGTGTTTCTCAGCTTTCACTCAGTGTGTGTTCATGCATACTGGGTTTAGAATTAGACACTTTATTCTCCATTTGTGTATCTCAGCCTCCATTTGTGTATCTCAGTCACCCTCTCTCGCTCTGGTTTAATACAGTCTGTTGATATAATTAGACACTTCCCTTTCTGTTTCTGGGTCTCGGTGTCTCTTAGTGTGGTTTAATTCAGACCGGGAATACAATTAGACCATTCCTGCTCCCCTGCTGTGTCTCAGTATTTCACTGTGATCTATTACAGAGCGGTCTAGAATTAGGCCTTTCCGGCTCTGTGCACCTGTCACAGTATCTTTCGGTGTGGTAGAATACAGACTAGGGATAGAATTAGGCCTTTCCTGCTCTGACTCTGTGTCTCAGTATCTCTCTGTATAGTTTAATGCAGCCCGGAGATAGTAATCGGCCTGTCCTGCACTATTTGTGTGTCACAGTACCTCTGTGTGGTTGAATATTATCTGGGTTTGTAATTCAGCTTCTCCGCTCTGTTTGTGCATCACAGCATCTCGTTTTGTGGTTTAATTATGCCTGGTAATTGAATTAGACCTTTCCTTCTCTGTTTATGTGCCTCAGTACCTCTCTGTGGAGTTTAATGCAGACCAGGAATAGCAATAGGTCTTCGCCACCCTGTTTGTCTTTTTTAGTATTCAATCGGTGTGGTTTAATACATATTATGAATAGAATTCGCCATTTTCTGCTCACTGTAGGTGTCTTAGTATCTCTGTCTGTGGCTTAATACAGACCAAGCATAGAAATAGGTCTTCCCAGATCTGTATGAACGTCTCAACATCACGTTCTGTGGTTTAATACAATCCGAGGTAGGAGTTGGCGATTCCTGCCCTGTTTGTGCTTCTCAGTATTCTTTTGTGAGTTACCAGCACATTCCCGACCGAATTAGGCAGTTTCTACTTCATTTATGTATCTCAGAAGTCTCAGTAGAGATCAGACATATAACTAGGACATTCCTGCTCAGTTTATTTCTCTCAGCATCTCTCGGTATGGTTTAATACAAACGGGGGATTGAAAAGGCCTTTCCTGCACTGCCAGCATTGTCGGTATCTCTGTGAGGATGAATGCAGAACGGGGGGCATAATTCGGCCTTTGCTGCTGTCGCCACCTTGGGAACAGGCGCTGCTTCCACATCCCTGTCACAGTGGGAAACAGGTTGCACTGCTACTCACTGCAACCTGGGTAGCAAGCCCCACACCACCTCCCCCATCACCATGGTGAACAGAAATAAAAACAGAAAGTTCTGCAAGTACTCAACAGGTTAGGCAGTATCTGCAGAGACAGAAGCAGAGTTAACGTTTCAGGTTTCACTCTCCACAAATGCTGCCTGACCTGTTGAATATTTGAAGCACATTCCGTTTTTATTTCAGATTTCCAGCATCTGCAGCATTTTGCTTTTACCATGGTGAACTGGCCCCACCCCCACTCTCCTGTCACCTAGAAGAACAGGCATCGCCCCACGACCCCGTCACCATGACAACACGCCATGCCCCAGTCCACGGTACCCATGGAGAACAGGCTTTAACTCCAATCCTCTGTCACCCTGGGGAACGCATTCCATCACAGGTCTAGCACCATAGTGGCATGCCAAGCTCCTGATCTGTCACCATAGTGGCAGGCCCCGCCCCTGATCTGTCACCACTGCGAGAAGCCATGCCTCTGGCTGTGGGAAATAGTCAGTTCCTCTCCTCATTTACTGATGGTATCATTGTTGTAAAGGGATATTTCTGCACATTCTTCAGCTGCTCTCTAAACTGTGTCTGGGTCACGGCATAAATCGCAGTGTTTGTGCAGCAACTCAGTAGCTGCAGCATGAAGCCCAATTCCCGCAGAAAAGGAGGTAGAGATACGGTTACAGATCCACTCAAAAACTGAAACCAATAAAGACGCCAACATATCGAATTCACATAAATATTGTCCATAAAAGGATGAAATTGGCTGAAATAACTAACAGTAAAATGACGGATTTCCTTCTGCTCTCCATCTCTGGATCTCTGTGACTTTCCCCAGAGCTGTGAGCTCGGAGTCTCCTGCGTATTCTGTTGCTCACTAAAATGTGTCTGATGGTGAGAGAATTGAGCAGCAGAATCACCACAAATGGGATCGCCGGGGTTATAATGTGATGGAGGAACTCGATTGATACCCAGACCTACGATTGCTGATCCTGCCACATTACAGTACAAAACCAGGGGAGGTTGTTCATCTCATACCGACGTGTTAACATAAAATACCAGAAGATGTTCTTAAAACAGCTCAGCACAGTCACTGTTCCCAAAACCACAGCCGCCGTTTTCTCACTGCAATATTTACTTTTCAGATTCTGGCAACAAATGTTTACAAATCGATCAAAGGTGAAAGTGACGGTGAACCAGACAGAACAGTCTGTGGCTGCATAAAGCAGGACAGCGTGGATATTACACACGGGGATGGACTCCAGGAACTGAAACTGTTCCTCATAAACAATGGGAATCTGCCTCAATATCAGGTCGAGTATAACGACCAGTAGATCTGCCACAGCCATGGACACCAGGTAGCGAGTGACACATTTGGAGAGACCACACTTTCCCCGGGTCAGGATCCCCATCGTCAGCAAGTTAACTGTGAGGAAGGAAAACAGAGGGAAATTATACACCAGGGTGGAGTAAAGTTACCAGTTTGATTGCGGACTTACTGAGACTTACAAATGTGTCACTCTATCCAATGATGCATTGACGTGATTGGACTTGAAAGAACAAATGGTTAAGTCTGTGTTACGGTGAAAGCAAGAGAGATTGAATGACAAAAGGATAATACGGAAATTGTTTTAAACTCAAAGTTGAACATAATCCTCCCCACCCTCCTCTCCCTGTGCGGTATAAAAGCTGTTCCATCTCTGTTCTCTCCCAGTTCTGATGAAGGGTCATTGACCTCAAACAGTAACTCTGTCTCTTTCCGACTTGCTGAGTATTTCCAGCATTTTCTATGATTATTTCCGATCTGCAGCGTCTGCAGCACTTTGCTCTTGTATAGAGAGTTGAATATTGGACTGACTGAGAGATTCCCTCACCTGTGGCAGTCAGCACGAAATTCAATTATTTTAAAGCAATAATTGGATATGTAACCATTGAAAAATTAATCAAACAAATACTCTCAATCGTTACTAAATTAACTGTAAACAGCTGTAGTCCCGGATCTCAGGTATCTGCAGCGAGGACACTGGAGCAAGTCTGCTAGTGGTGGCAACTGCCATTAATATAACGGGCCAGTATCCAAGTCCATCGCTGTAGCCTCCAAGACCAAGTATGTGTGGAGGGGTTGCCGGGTGCAGTTAGAGAATGGAGACCAGTGGCAATACTACAGGAGGCCTGGGACCAGTGTGATGAGGACTTCAGGGCCAGTCATCTACTGGGAGCTACTGCCAGTACGGCACCATGCCTGGGACGAGACCCATTGCTGGAGATCCTGGACCCCACGCAAGTAGTTTGGGGTCCCTGGTGCAGGTCATGGAGTGGGTGCCAATGTCAGAATTACTCCACTCCTGGGACCTGGAAATTCACTGTAGACCCTTATCCAAGATAAGTGTGGGGGTATGTGGGGGCTCGTCAGGGAATGCAGTACCTGCTGGTACTACACCATGTATGGAACAAAGCTCATTGTGGTGCACTAGACGCCAGGTAAGTTTGGTCGGGTCACCTGGGCCTATCGGGTAGCGGGGGTGGGGGAGATGGGAGGGTGGTGGGCGGTGGTGGGGGCGGTGACACTGCTGGTTCTACACCAGGCCTGGAATGAGATGCATTTCTGGAGACCCACACCCCAGGTAATTTTGGAGGGGTTTCAGGGCTAGTCATGGACCTGGTGCAAGTGCTGGTACTACACAAGACCTGGGACCAGGAACTTCACCAGATGTTAGACCCCAGATAAGTTTGGTGGGGTAGCCATAACCGGCCACTGCCAGTACCACAGCTGACCTGAGACTAGGGCCATCACTGGACACATAGCCAAGGTAAGTGTGGTGCTGTTTACTGTGACTGTAAGGAAATTGGGTGCACTGTGAGGACAAACACAGGCGTGGGACCATGCCCATCCTAGAGATCCAAACCGCGGGTATGTGTGGCAGCTAGCTGGTGCTAGTCAGAGGGCAGGATCAGTTGCTGGCAGTGTGCCAGCTCTGGGAGCAGAACCATCGCTGCAATCCCGGAGCCCATGTATGTCTGGTAGGGAAGACAGGGCCAGTCCGGTGGCGCCTGGAATGTGGCTGAGGATGCTCGTTGTGTGAGCGGGTGTTTAACGGAGAAGTAACCTTTGCTGCCGGGAGTCCATAGGCTACAGATTAGCCATTGAGGAGGTTTCTCCCAATCCAGCATAGAGGCCGCCTTGTTTTACTGGGCCGCCTGCACAAATGCGAGGCTCCCACCAACCCCTCGTGTAATTCCACATAAAGGCCTCAATTGACCTCTGGACAGGAAGGTAACCTTAGACACCATTCTATGGGCCCCACCACCTTCGTTCCTGTCTCCCACAGGCCCATTAAATTTAGACCAGGATTTAAGTTATATAATCATGATTGGATTGAGAAACAGAATTTAAAAACACAGGGATTTCAGCTGGAAGAAGGAGTGGATTGAGTAGTTAATAAAATAAGAGCATTATATTATGCATGAGTAATAACAGATTTATAATAAATCAGCCCCCAGTAAATAATTAATGAGGACAATGACAGATGCCTGGAAGTCTTTTATCAAAATTATGGTGAATGGCTGTTTTTCGGACTGGAGGGAAGCTTGGAATTTTAGTGAAGAGCGAGGAAGATAGTCAAAGAATTCAAGAGAACATAGACAAGGTGCTGGAATTGGCAGAAACAACAGCAACTACAATATTTATATTGCGTATTTAATGTATTAAAGCATCCCAATGTGCTTCTCAGGTGCATTGGACAGCAAAATAAGACACCGAGTCACATAAGGAGATGAGAGGGAAGACGGTGAAAAGCTGGATCAAAGAGATATGTTTTAAGGAGTGTCTTAAAGGCAGAATGTGAGGTGGAGAGGCGTGGAGAGGGTATTGCAGAGCCTTGGGCTCAGGCAACTGAAGGTATGACCAGCAATGGTGAACAGATAAAAATCAGGAATTCACAAGGGGCCAGTATTAGATGAGCAAAGACGCCTCAGTTTATTGTGAGTGGGACGAGATCACAGAGATAGGGGGCTAGACATGTGTCAGAGGAAGGGCTCATCTCTGGGACAGAAAGGTGACGGTACACCACCTCGGCATTTCCCACCCTCGGCTCTGCACGCCACCCTCCACCAGCCACCGCACGCCTACCGCCCCTCCGTACAAACCGAGCTCTCCCGGAGCGATCCTGCATTGTGTTCTTTTGCCTAAGTGGCCGTGCCATGATCGAAGTCCCTTTTAAGATTGGGATCCACTTTCAAGAGTGCCTGGCCAATCATACAGCTGGCAGCACAGCAGTATCGGCACTGACACCAGAAATGGTGGCCACGGACAGTACTGCAACGGTCCTGGACCCAGGCCAAGAGCTGGTATCAGCACCCAAGTTGAATGAGATGCAATCGCTGAAGCCAGACTGGAAGTCCCTGGTGAGGGTGATTGGACGGGTGGTCATAAAGGCAAAGGACAGGGTTGACCTGGGAGGTTCACAGTTTCCCAGCTGGGGCCCTCTGTGGGCCATAGATTGCCCATGGAGGAGGGAGACCCCCCCCATTAAGACCGCAAGGAGGGTACCCCGTTTTACAAGTCATCCTCCCCGCAAAGCGGATCCAGCCATGATACAGGGTCTGGTGTCCATTGTCTCAGCTTCCACTGCAGCACAGATGGCAAACATCCAAAGTCTCAGTGCTGCAGTGAAAGCTGAGACTTAGGTCATGAGGTCCATTCATGATGCCATGCAGGATCAGACTGATCCCATCATGGCTGTGGATCTCAGAGCTCAAAGGGATTTGCAGGCTCTCACAGCAGTCCAGCAATCTGTGATCTAGTAGATTACTAGGATTGCTGAGATGTGGCCCGAGGGAGTGACTGTGGATCCGTGGAGCACGATCATGCTGTCCTCTCTCAGGATCACTGTATTTGTTCTTCCTTCACTGCCAGTCCTCCAGTGTCCTTGCTGTTACCCTTCAGCCAGTCCAGGCTGTCGCTGCACATGTCATAGAGTCATAGAGTCATAGATTAGTGCAGCATGGAAACAGGCTCTTTAGCCCACTGCAACAATGCCAACTATGATGCCTATACATACTAATCCCATCTGCCTTTATTAGTTCTATATCCCTCCATGCCTTTCTCGTTCAAGTACCGATCCAGATGCTTATTCAATGTTGCTACCGTTCCTGCCTCCACTACCTCTTCTGGCGGCTCATTGCAGATGCCCACGATTAATTATGTGTAAACTTTAGCCCTTTGATCCCCTTTAAACCTCCTCCCTCTCACCTTAAATCTATGCCCTCTCGGTTTAGTCACCCCTACCATGGGAAACAGACTCTGGCTATCTATCCTATCTATGCGTTTCATAATCTTATATACCTCCATCATGTCCAATCTCAGCCTCCTTCGTTCCAGGGAAAACAGACCCATCCAATCTCTCTTTGTAACTCAAGCCCTCCAAACCAGGCTACATCCTTGTGAACCTTTTTAGAATTAGAATTAGAATATTACAGCGCAGTACAGGCCCTTCGGCCCTCGATGTTGCGCCGATCATCTGACCTACACTATTCCATTTACATCCATATGTCTATCCAATGCCCACTTAAATGCCCTTAAAGTTGGCGAGTCTACTACTGTTGCAGGCAGGGCATTCCACGCCCCTACTACTCTCTGCGTAAAGAAACTACCTCTGACATCTGTCCTATATCTTTCACCCCTCAACTTAAAGCTATGTCCCCTCGTGTTTGCCATCACCATCCGAGGAAAAAGGCTCTCACTATCCACCCTGTCCAGCCCTCTGATTATCTTATATGTCTCTATTAAGTCACCTCTCCTCCTCCTTCTCTCTAACGAAAACAACCCCAAGTCCCTCAGCCTTTCCTCGTAAGACCTTCCTTCCATACCAGGCAACATCCTAGTAAATCTCCTCTGCACCCTTTCCAAAGCTTCCACATCCTTCCCATAATGCGGTGACCAGAACTGCACGCAATACTCAAGGTGCGGCCTCACCAGAGTTTTGTACAGCTGCATCATGACCTCGTGGCTCCGAAACTCGATCCCCCTACTAATAAAGGCTAACACACCATATGCCTTCTGAACAGCCCTATTAACCTGGGTAGCAACTTTCAGGGATTTATGTACCTGGATACCAAGATCTCTCTGCTCATCTACACTACCAAGAATCTTCCCATTAGCCCAGTACTCTGCATTGCTGTTACTCCTTCCAAAGTGAATCACCTCACACTTCTCCGCATTAAACTCCATTTGCCATCTCTCAGCCCAGCTCTGCAGCTTATCTATGTCCCTCTGTACCCTACAACACCCTTCGACACTATCCACAACTCCACCGACCTTCGTGTCATCCGCAAATTTACTAACCCACCCTTCTACACCCTCATCCAGGTCGTTTATAAAAATGACAAACAGCAGTGGCCCCAAAACAGAACCTTGCGGTACACCATTAGTAACTAAACTCCAGGATGAACATTTGCCATCAACCACCACCCTCTGTCTTCTTTCAGCTAGCCAATTTCTGATCCAAAGCTCTAAATCACCTTCAACCCCATACTTCCGTATTTTCTGCAACAGCCTACCGTGGGGAACCTTATCAAACGCCTTACTGAAATCCATATACACCACATCCACGGCTTTACCCTCATCCACCTGTTTGGTCACCTTCTCGAAAAACTCAATAAGGTTTGTGAGGCACGACCTACCTTTCACAAAACCGTGCTGACTATCGCAAATGAACTTATTCTTTTCAAGATGATTATAAATCATGTCTCTTATAACCTTTTCCAACATTTTACCCACAACCGAAGTAAGGCTCACAGGTCTATAATTACCAGGGCTGTCTCTACTCCCCTTCTTGAACCAGGGGACAACATTTGCTATCCTCCAGTCCTCCGGCACGACTCCTGTCGACAATGACAACATAAAGATCAACAACAACGGCTCTGCAATCTCCTCCCTGGCTTCCCAGAGAATCCTAGGATAAATCCCATCTGGCCCAGGGGACTTATCTATTTTCACTCTTTCCAAAATTGCTAACACCTCCTCCTTGTGAACCTCAATCCCATCTAGCCTAGGAGGCTGTATCTCAGTAATCTCCTCGGCAACATTTTCTTTTTCTACTGTAAATACTGACGAAAAATATTCATTTAACGCTTCCCCTATCTCCTCTGATTCCGCACACAACTTCCCACTACTATCCTTGATTGGCCCTGTTCTAACTCTTATCATTCTTTTATTCCTGATATACCTATTGAAAGCCTTAGGGTTTTCTTTGATCCTATCCGCCGATGACTTCTCGTGTCCTCTCCTTGCTCTTCTTAGCCCTCCCTTTAGATCCTTCCTGGCTAGCTTGTAACTCTCAAGCGCCCTAACTGAGGCTTCACGTCTCATCATAACAAAAGCCGCCCTCTTCCTCTTGACAAGCGCTTCAACTTCTTTAGTAAAGCACGGCTCCCTCGCTCGACAACTTCCTCCCTGCCTGACAGGTACATACTTATCAAGGACACGCATTAGCTGCTCCTTGAATAAGCTCCACATTTCGATTGTGCCCATCCCCTGCAGTTTCCTTCCCCATCCTACACATCCTTTTCTGCACCTTCTCTAGCTTAATCACATCTTTCCTGTAGTGCGGCGGCCAGAACTGCACACAGTACTCCAAAAGCAGGCTAACCAACGTTATGTACAACTGTATCATGCCGTCCCAACTCTTGTACTCAATGCGTTGGCCGATGAAGGCAAGCGTCCCATATGCCTTCTTCACCCCCCTGTCTACTTACGTTGCCACATTCAGAAGACTATGTGCTTAAACCCCAAGGTCACTCTGCTCAACTAAACTCCCCAGGGCCCTGCTATTCTCTGTCTATGTCCTGCCCTGGTTTAACTTCCCAAAATGCATCACTTAGCACTTGTCTGCGTTAAATTCCATTTGCCACGTCCTTGCTAACTTTTCCAGTTGATCTCAATCCTGTTGTAACCTTAGACAACCTTCTTCACTGTCCACTATACCACCAATTTTGGTGCCATCTGCAAACTTACAAATCATGCCCCCGACATTGACAGAGGGCCCAGCAGCGATCCCTGTGGCACGCCACTGGTCACCGGCATCCAATCTGAAAAACAACCCTCCACTACCACCCTCTGCCTCCTATCACCAAGCCAATTTTTTATCCAATTAGCTAGGTCACACTGGATCACATGTGTGCGAACCTTCTGGGCCAGCCTACCATGCGGTACCTTGTCAAAGGCCTTGCTAAAGTCCATGTAGACAACGTCCATCACCCTGCCCTCGTCAATCCTCTTGGTCACCTCCTCAAAAAATTCAATCAAAATCGTGAGACATGATTTCCCACGCACAAAACCATGCTAACTATTCGTAATCAGACCTTGCCTTTCCAAATGATTATAAACCCTGTCTCTCAGAATCCCTTCCAATAACATTCCCACCACTGATGTATGGCTCATCGGCCTTTATATCCCTGGCTTATCCCTGCTGTCTTTCTTCAATAAAGGTGCAACATTAGCTATACTCCAGTCTTCTGGTATTTCACCCGTATCTAACAATGGTACGAAAATATCTGCCAGGGCCCCGGCAATCTCCTTCCTTGCCTCCCATAACATCCTAGGATACATCTGGTCACTCCATAGGGATTTATCCACCTTAATGCGCTTCAAAGTCTCCAACACCTCCTCCTTTGTAATGTTGATATGATCCAGGATATCGCTGTTAACTCTCTGGAACTCTCTCGCATCCATGACCTTCTCCATGGTAAATACAGACGAGAAGTATTCATTTAAGACCTCCCCCCTTTCCTCTGGCTCCACACGTAGATTGCCACACTGATCCTTAAGTGGACCTACTCTCTCCCTAGCTACCCTTTCTCTCTTAATATACTTATAGAATCTTTTAGGATTCTCCTTTATCTTATTTGCCAGGCAAATCTCATGCCCCTTTTCGCCCTCCTAATTCCCTTCTTAAGTGTACTCCTACATCCCCTATACTCCTCGAGGGACTCGCTTGATCCCAGCTGCCTATACCTGACATATGCCTCCTGCTTTGTCCTGACCAGACCCTCAATATCCCTCGTCAACCAAGGTTCCCTAAACATGCCAACTTTGCCCTTCTATCTAACAGGATCATGCCGGCCTTGAACTCCTCCTATCTCACTTTTAAAAGCCTCCCACTTGCCAGACGTCCCTTTACCAGTAAACAGCCTCTCCCATTCAACTTTTCAGAGTTCCTGTCTGATCACATCGAAATTAGCCTTCCACCAATTTAGGACTTCAACCTGAGGACCAGTGCTATCCTTTTCAATAACTATCCTGAAGCTAATAGAGTTATGCTCGCTGGTCCAAATGTGCTGACCCACTGTCACATCAACTACCTGCCCATGCTCATTTGCAAGGGGAAGTCGAGTACCAGAAGTACCAGAAGGAAAAGGAGACTTTGGAGAGGGTACAGAAGTGGTTTACTAGGATGCTGCCTGGTCTGGAGAACCATGGTTATGAGGAGAGGTTGGATAAACTCGGATCGTTTTCACTGGAACTACGGAAGTGGAATGGCGACTTGATAGAGGTTTACAAAGTTATAAGCGGCATGGACAGAGTGGATAGTCAGAAGCTGATTCCCAGGGTGGAATAGTCAGTTACTAGGGGACATAGGTTTAAGGTGAGAGGGGAAAAGTTTAGATGGGATGTGCGAGGCAAGTTCTTTACACAGAGGGGTTTTGAGTGCCTGGAACTTGATGCCGCGGGAGGTGGTGGAATCAGGTACCACAGAGACGTTTAAAAGTCATCTTGACAAATACATGAATAGGATGGGAATAGAGGGATACGGACCCTGGAAGTGCAGAAGATTTTAGTTCAGGCAGGCAGCAAGATCGGCGCAGGCATGGAGGGCCGAATGGCTTGTTCCTGTGCTGTACTGTTCTTTGTTCTTTGTTCTTTAGTGTCGCCCCTTTTCTCGTCGGGCCATCCACACATTGATTCAGAAAACTATCCTGCACACACTTAACAAAATCTTCCCCATCTGATCCCTTACACTAAGGCATTCCCTGTCAATATTAGGGATGTTAAAAGCACCTACTATTACAAACATATAATTCCTACACCTATCTGTGATTTCCCGACATTTCGGCTCCACCACTTCCGTCGGACTTTTGGGGGGCCTATAGTATAATCCCACCAAAATGATCACCCCTTTCTTATATCTAAGTTCTACCCATCTAGCCTCGCTGGACGTCCCCCCGTGATATTCTCTCTGTGTACTGCTGTGATATCCTCCCTAATCAATAGTGCAACTCCTCCTACTGTCTTACCTCCACCTCTGTCAAGTCAGAAGCATCGGTACCCCGGAACATTGAGCTGCCAGTACTGCCCAACCCTCAACCACGATCCATGCTCTAAATTGATCTCCCTTATCTGTAAGGCTTTTTGCATTAAAGTAAATGCAGTTTAGCTTCCCAGACCTTCCCCGCTGCCTGTGCTGCCCCTGCCAGGCCTGCTTACTGGACTTGCTTGCTTTAATCCTAAATTTGCCTCAACTATCTCATCAGCGAGACTACTACTTTGGCTCCCACAGCTCTGCAAGACTCGTTTAAACCCTCCTGAGCATTACTAGCAAACTTTCCCGCAAGGATATTTATCCCCTTCCAGTTCAGATGCAACCCATCCCTCTTGTACAGGTCACCTCTGCACCAGAAGAGATCCCAATGATCCAAGTAGCTGAAACCCTCCCGCCTACACCAGCTCTTCAGCCACCCATCCATTCGTCTTATCCTCCTATTCCGACCCTCACGAGCACGTGGCACAGCGAGTAATCCTGTGATGACAACACGAGAGGTCCTGCTTTTTAACCTTCTGCCTACTTCCTTATATTCACTTTGCAGGACCTCATCTCTCTTCCTGCCTATGTCCTTAGTACCAATGTGGATCACAACCTCTGGCTGATCATCCTTCCCTTTCAGAATGTCCTGCAGCCGCTCCGAGATATCGTTGACCCTAGCACCGGGTAGGCAGCATAACATCTTGGAGTATCGTTTGCGGCCACTTAAACATCTATCTGCACCCCTTACGATAGAATCCCCTATCACTATAGCTCTTCCATCCCTTTTCCTCCCCTGCTGTGCAGCAGAGCCCTCCGTGGTGCCACGGACCTGGCTGTTGCTGCTTTCCCCTGCGAGGTCATCCATCCCAACAGAATCCAAAGTGCTATATCAGTTTGAGAGGGGGACGGCCACAGGAGACTCGTGCACTACCTGCCTGCGCCTATTTTTCCGTCTGGTGGTCACCCATCCCATCTCTGCTTGTGCAGCCAATACCTGCGGTGTGACCACCTCACGAAACGTGCGATCCATGACGCCGTCAGCATCTCGGATGCTCCACAGTGAATCCACCCGCAGCTCCAGCTCCGTAATGCGGGTAGCCAGTAGCTGCAGCTGGATACACTTCCTGCATCCATGGTCAACAGGGACACAGGAAGAACACAGAACAGTACAGTGCAGTACAGGCCCTTCGACCCACGATGTTGTGCCGAACCTTTAACCTACTCTAAGATCATACTACCTACATACCCTTCATTCTACTATCATCCATGTACCTATCCAAGAGTCACTTAAATGTCCCTAATGTGTCCGCTTCTCCTACCACCGCTGGCAGCGCATTCCACGCACCCACCACTCTCTGTGTAAAGAACATACCTCTGACATCTCCCTGAAACCTTCCTCCAATGACGTTAAAATTATGCCGCCTGGTGATAGCCCTTTCCACCTTGGGAAAAAGTCTCTGGCTATCTACTCTATCTATGCCTCTCATCATCTTGTACACCTCTATCAAGTCACCTGTCATCCTTCTTCGCTCCAATGAGAAAAGACCTAGCTCCCTCATCCTTTCTTCATAATACATGCCCTCCAGTCCAGGCAGCATCCTGGTAAATCTCCTATGCAATCTCTGTAAAGCTTCCACATCCTTCCTATAATGAGGCGACCAGAACTGAACACAATGTTCCAAGAGTGGTCGAACTAGGGTTTTATAGAGCTTCAGCATAGCCTCGTGGCTCTTAAACTCAATCCCCCTGTTAATGAAAGCCAACACCCCATATGCCTTCTGAACAACCCTATCAACTTGGGTGGCAACTTTGAGCGATCTATGGACATGGACCCCAAGATCCCTCTGTTCCTCCACACTTCCAAGAATCCTGTCTTTAAGCCTGTATTCTGCATTCAAATTCGACCTTCCAAAATGAATCAGTTCACACTTTTCCAGGTTGAACTCCATCTGCCACTTCTCAGCCCAGCTCTGCATCCTGTCAATGTCCCGTTGCAACCGACAACAGCCTTCCACACTATCCACAACTCCAGCAACCTTTGTGTCATCGGCAAAGTTACTAACCCAGCCTTCCACTTCGTCATCCAAGTCATTTCTAAAAATCACAAAGAGCAGAGGTCCCAGAACAGATACCTGCGGAACACCGCTGGTCATCGAGCTCCAGGCTGAATACTTTCCATCTACTAGCACCCGCTGTCTTCTATGGGCCAGCCAATTCTGCATCCAGACAGCCAAATTTTCCTGTATCCCATGCCTCCTTACATTCTGAATGAGCCTACCATTGGGAACCTTATCAAACGCCTTGCTAAAATCCATATACACCACATTCGCTGCTCTTCCTTCATCAAAGTGTTTTGTCACATCCTCAAAGAATTCAATAAGCCTTGTGAGGCATGACCTGCCCCTCACAAAGCCATGCAGACTATCTCGAATAAAACTATGCTTATCCAAGTAATCAGAAATCCTGTCTCTCAGAATCCTCACCAATAATATGGGTGGCACAGTGGCGCAGTGGTTAGCACCACAGCCTCACAGCTCCAGCAACCCGAGCTTCAATTCTGGGTACTGCCTGTGTGACGTTTGCAAGTTCTCCCTGTGTCTGCGTGGGTTTTCGCCGGGTACTCCAGTTTCCTCCCACCACCAAAAGACTTGCAGGTTGATAGGTAAATTGGCCATAATAAATTGCTCCTCGTATAGGTAGGTGGTAGGAGAAGATAGCGACAGGTGGGGATGTGATAGGAATATGGGATTAGTGTAGGATTAGTATAAATTGGTGGTTGATGGTCGGCACAGACTCGGTGGGCCGAAGGTCCTGTTTCAGTGCTGTATCTCTAAACTAATACTGAACTAAATTTGCCCTCCACCGACGTAAGACTGACTGGTCTGGAATTCCCAGGGTTATCCCTATTCTCTTTCTTGAACAAGGGAATAACATTTGCCACCATCGAATCATCTGATACTGCTCCAGTGGGCAGTGAGGACGCAAAGATCATCGGCAAAGGCGCGGCAATCTCTTCCCTCACTTCCCGTTAAAACCTTGTGTATATCCCGTCTGGCCCCGGGGACTTATCTATCCTCATGTCTTTCAAAACTTCCAGAGCATCCTCCTTCTTAACATCAACCTGTTCGAGCATATCAGCCTGTTTCACGCTCTCCTCACAAACGACCAGGTCCCTCTCACTAGTGAATACTGAAGCAAAGTATTCATTAAGGACCTCCCCTACCTCCTCCGACTCCAGGCACAAGTTCCCTCCACTATCCCTGATCGGTCTTACCCTCACTCTGGCCATCCTCTTGTTCCTCACATCAGTGTAGAACGCCTTGGGATCTTCCTTAATCCTACCCGCCAAGACTATTTCATGTCCCCTTCTAGCTCACCTAAGTCCTTTTTTCAGTTCCTTCCTTGGAACCTTGGAACACTCGAGAGCCCTTTCTGATCTGTTCCATCACCCGACCATCCCTTCCTTGCCTCATCGGGACAAACCTATCCAACAGTCGCAGCAAGTGCTCCCTAAACAACATCCACATTTCTGTCTTGCATTTCCCTGAGAGCATCTGTTCCCAATTTAAGCTCACCAGTTCCTGCCTAATATCATTGTAATTCCCCCTCCCCCAATTAGATATTTTCCCATCCCGTCTGCTCCTATCCCTCTCCATGCCTATAGTAAAGTTCAGGCAGTTGTAGAACATAGAACATAGAACATTACAGCGCAGCACAGGCCCTTCAGCCCTCGATGTTGCGCCGAACTGTGAAACCATCTGACCTACACTATTCCATTTTCATCCATAAGTCTATCCAATGGCCACTTAAATGCCCTTAAAGTTGGCGAGTCTACTACTGTTGCAGGCAGGGCGTTCCACGCCCCTACTACTCTCTGTGTAAAGAAACTACCTCTGACATCTGTCCTTTATCTATCACCCCTCAACTTAAAGCTATGTCCCCTCGTGTTTGCCATCACCATCCGAGGAAAAAGGCTCTCACTATCCACCCTGTCCAGCCCTCTGATTATCTTATATGTCTCTATTAAGTCACCTCTTCTCCTCCTTCACTCTAACGAAAACAACCTCAAGTCCCTCAGCCTTTCCTCGTAAGACCTTCCCTCCATACCAGGCAACATCCTAGTAAATCTCCTCTGCACCTTTTCCAAAGCTTCCGCATCCTTCCGACAATGCGGTGACCAGAACTGCACGCAATACTCCAGGTGCGGCCGCACCAGAGTTTTGTACAGCTGCAGCATGACCTCGTGGCTCCTAAACTCGATCCCCCTACTACTAAAGGCTAACACACCATATGCCTTCTTAACAGCTCTATTAACCTGGGTGGCAACTTTCAGGGATTTATGTACCTGGACACCAAGATCTGTCTGCTCATCTACACTACCAAGAATCTTCCCATTAGCCCAGTATTCTGCAATCCTGTTACTCCTTCCGAAGTGAATCACCTCACACTTTTCCGCATTAAACTCCATTTGCCATCTCTCAGCCCAGCTCTGCAGCCTATCTATGTTCCTCTGTAACCGACAACATCCTTCGGCACTATCCACAACTCCACCGACCTTCGTGTCATCCGCAAATTTACTAACCCACCCTTCTACACCCTCATCCAGGTCATTTATAAAAATGACAAACAGCAGTGGCCCCAAAACAGATCCTTGCGATGCACCACTAGAAACTATACTCCAGGATGAACATTTACCATCAACCACCACCCTCTGTCTTCTTTCAGCTAGCCAATTTCTGATTCAAAGCTCTAAATCACCTTCAATCCCATACTTCCGTATTTTCTGCAATAGCCTACCGTGGGGAACTTTATCAAACGCCTTACTGAAATCCATATAGACCACATCCACGGCTTTCCCCTCATCCACCTGTTTGGTCACCTTGTCAAAAAACTCAATAAGGTTTGTGAGGCACGCCCTACCCTTCACAAAACCGTGCTGACTATCTCTAATGAACTTATTCTTTTCAGGATGATTATACATCCTATCTCTTATAACCTTTTCCAACATTTTACCCACAACCGAAGTAAGGCTCACAGGTCTATAATTACCAGGGCTGTCTCTAATTTCTAATTGTGATCACTTTCAGCGAAATGCTCTCCCACCAAGAGATCTGCCACCTGGCCTGGTTCGTTGCCAAGCACAAAATCCAACATAGCGGCCCCTGTGGTCGGCCTGTCTACATATTGAGTCAGGAAACCTTCCTGGACACACTTGACAAAATCTGCTACATCCAAACTATTTGCACTAAGGAGGTTCCATACAATATTTGAGAAGTTGAAGTCACCCATGACAACAACCCTGTTACTTCTGCACCTTTCCAAAATCTGCCTCCCAATCAGTTCCTCCCTATGATCTTGGTCATCCTGTAGTCACATTTCCGTCATGGAAAATAGATCATACCCATATACCTCTTTTAGGCATGTAACTCATCTACCTTGTTGACAATTCTGCGGGCATTCAGGTACATCTCCCCTCAACTTTGTCTTTTTGGCATTTTTCTGCATTCTAAGCTAAGTTGATAATCGCCTGTTCTTCGCTTGCTTTCCAGTGGTGCAGTGGTTAGCACCGCAGCCCCACAACTCCCGTGATCAATTTTGGGTACTGCTTGTGTGGAGTTTGCAAGTTCTCCTTGTATCTGCGTGGGTTTTCTCTACGTGCTCCAGTTTTCTCCCACATACCAAAGACTTGCAGGTTGATAGGTAAATTGGCCGTATAAAATTGCTCCTAGTATCGATAGGTGGTAGGGAAATATAGGGACAGGTGGGGATGTGGTAGGAATATGGAATTAGTGTAGCATTAGTATAAATGGGTGGTTGATGGTCGGCGCAGACTCGGGGAGCCGAAGGGCCTGTTACAGTGCTGCATCTCTAAATGAAATAAATTAAAAATAAATAATTTCGATTTCTAATTTACTACTTCCTGTTGCCAGATTTGCAACCTTACAATCTGAGCTCTTTATAGAGGGGGAACCATTGTCTCTTAATAGCCATACTCCGTTTGTCTGTGGAGGCACCAGAGATGGTTGGAATTGCTGACTACTTCATAATGAAGGTTTTGTACCTTCTGCCAGCACAGTGGATATTCAGCAACCAGCACGTTCTGGAGCCAAGCAGAGAGCGGGCTATACTCGACCTGGTATTGTGCAACGAGATATGATTCGTCAGTGACCTCATAGTGAAGGAGCCTCTCGGCACTAGTAATCATAATATGTATTAATTTTACATTCATTTTGAGGGAGAGAAGAGTGGGTCTACGTCTAGAATTTTAAATGTGAACAAGGGCAATTGTGTGGGCATGAAAGCAGAACTGTCTAAAATTTACTGCCAAATTAGGTTGAAGGATAGGTCGATGGAAATGCAGTGGCAGACCTTTAACGAGATATGTCAGAATACACAGAGTAGATACATTCCAACAAGAAAGAAACATTCCAAGGATGGGACCCAACGTCCATGGTTAACCAGAAAAGTTAAAGAAAATATCAAACTTAAGGGGAAAAGAACATATAATTGCACAAAGACGGGTGCCATGTCAGAGGTTTTGACACCATTTGAAAATATCAAAAAATGACTAAAAGATTAATAAGGAGAGGAAGCGCGAGCACGAGAGAAGGCTGACTCGAAATATTTAAACAAACACAGATAGTAAGAGTTTCTGTAGCTATTTCAGCAAACGAGTTGATAAGGTGAGCGTTGCTCCTATAGAACATGACTCTGGCGAATAAGAAAAGGACTTATTAATTGAACATGTATTTTGCATCGGTCTTCACCATAGATGATACATGCAACATCCCAGAAATAGCTGTAAGTCAGGAAATAGAAGGGAGGGAGGAACTCAAGAAAATCAGAATCATCGGGGAAGTGGTATTGAGCAACTTGCTGGATCTGTGGCCTGACAAATTCCCTATGGTCTTATGTGTTGGTTTTAATTTTCCAACATTCCCCAGATTCGGGGAAGGTCCATTCGATTATATTGGAAAATAGCCAATTTATTCAACAGGTAAGGGAGACAGAAAGCAAGAAACTACAGCCAGTTAGCTTAACATCTGTCTTATAAAAAATGTTAGAAGCTATTATTAAAGCTGTTACGGAGCACACACGGAGATTCAAAGTAATCAGGCAGCGTTAGTACTGTTTTGTGAATGGAAGTCATGCAAACCAATTTATTGGAGTTCTTTGAAGAAGTAACATGTGTTCTGGATAAAGGGGGATTTACTGCACTTAGATTTCTAGAAGCCATTTGTTAAGTTGCCAGCACAATAGTTAATATGGAAAATAAAAGCTCATCAGGCAAACGGAAACATGTTGGCATGGTTTGAAGACTGTTTGGCTAACAATGTCTTAAATGGGCCATTTTCTGGTTGGCGAGATGTCAGGAGTGGACTGCGACAGGCATCAGTGCTGTGTCATCAACTTTTTTCAATTTATATAAATGACTTAGATACAGGACTGAATGTATGATTATTAGATTTCCTGATGACACGAAGGTGGCTTGGAAGGTAAGTGGTGAAGAGGGTATAGAAAGCGACAAATGATACAAATAGGTTAACTGAGTGGGCAAAGATATGGCAAATGGAGTAAATGTACGATAATGTGAAATTGTCCATTTTCGCATGAAGAATGAAAAAGAAGCATATTATCTAAATGGTGAGAGATTGCAGCACTCTGGAATGCAAAGGGAACTGGATGCCTTTCAGTATCAACCACAAAAGGTTAGTATGCAGGTCCAGCAAGCTTTTAGGCAAGCTAATAAAATGTTATTTATTGCGAGGCGAACTGAATGCACATGTAGGGAGGTTATGCTTCAGTTCTCGAGGTCATTAGTGAGAACACATCTGGAATCTTATGTACAGTACTGGTCTTCTTATTTTAGGAAGGATGTAAATGCATTGGAAGCAGAACCGAGATGGTTTATTAGACTAATAGCTGGAATATTGCCTTATGAGGAAAGGCTGGAAACACTAGGCTTGTATCTGCTGGAATAAAGAAGAGTACAAGCCGACTTGATTGAAACGTAAGATCCTCAGGGGTCTTGACATGGTGGATGTGGAAAGTATGTTTCTTGTAGTTTGAGAATCTCGAACCAGGAGTCACTGCTTAAAAATAAAGGGTCGTCCATTTAAGATGGAGATAAGGAGATTTTTTCTTTTCTCTCAGACTTTGGAATTTTCTTCCTCAAAAGTTGGTGGAAGCAGAAACCTTTTTTTAAGGCAGATATAGATAACTTATTGATCAGCAAAGTGGGTACAAGGTTATTGGGGGTAGGCAGGAATTCAGAGTTGTGTTTACAATCAGATCAGCCATGATCTTGTTGAATGGCAGAGCAGGCTCGAGGGGCAGAGTGGCCTACTCTTGCTCCTAATTCATATGTTCGTATGATGTACTGTGAATGATTACACACCAACTGTTCACGACTGGTGGAAGAGGTTTTTTCTTACATTTCCTGACCTCTCCCCGTTGACATGGGTGCGCGCAGAGCCTCGTACGTCATCGTCAATTTCACTATCCTGACAAATGCACGGGACCTCTCAACCTGCTTCTCACTGCTGATGGAGAAAATGATGTATGTACCTCACCCGGCATAGATACACTCCTTCACCTATCAGATACATCAATGGAAAGCATACTGGGAGATAAGTTGCCTACTCCTGCCTGGAAAAATCCAGATACATAGAGGGTCAATGAAATTGTTACATTAACAGCCACTGGCACTGCTCCCCGCACACAGGTCGAGCTGCAGGAGGGGACACAGCACAGTGACAACCGCCTTATTGAATCATAGTCACCTCACACACTTTTCCTGGATCAGGTGTAGGAAGGAAAATTGCTCTTGGAAAACCCGGCGTTTTTCGGGCAGATCTCACTCCGCTTACCTTCTCTGCAGCCTTTGCTCCATTTGCTGGTCATGTTACAGACCCAGAGACACTATAACCGCAGTCCCCGTACCTCGTCGAGAGATGGGTCACCAAATCCTCTGGGCTCCCTGAATCTTTGCAGCAGCTCACAACACAACCTCCAGAAAACTATATCCAGCACCTCCGCTAACTTTACAGCATCAGAACTAAGTCAAAAGCCTGTCACTTGCAAGTTGGATATCTGGTCCTTTTAAATAACACTCGACGGGGTTCCTCATGCTGCTGAATGTATGTTCAGCGAAGAGTGACTAACACAGACGATCTGTGGACATGATTTGATGACGTGCATCAAAGATGCCAGTTGTCCTGCCCAATATGGAACAAAACACGGGACACAGCACAAGTGGCTGGCAGCATATCCCACGCATTTTGTGGTTTCTGTGTTTGGTGCACCAGCATCGCTGTCGCCACTGAACGCTAAATGGTGGCCAGGGAGAGATATGGAGGGAAATAAATTCCGTTTACAAAGATAAATCGATAAATGCTAATGGTGAAGAAATTGTAGGAATATGCGATATGGACAGGGGAATGGGACAAATTCGAGGGGTGAGGCCATGGAGGGATTGAAACACAAGGAGCATTCTATAATTGAGGTTCTGCCGGAATGGAAGCCAGTGTCGGTCAGTGAACACAGGGGTGATGGGTAATCAGATTTACTGTGAGTTAGGATATGGACAGCAGAGTTGTGGCTGGACTGTCATTTATGAAAGTGTGTAGCTAGACAGGTGACCAGAGAAACATTGGGAATCTGGATTAAACACATTTATGAATGAGGGTTTATGCAGAAGATGGCCTTGGACAGAGGTGGAATCGTGTGATATTAGGGAGGAATTAGAATACAGGATTGGTATTGGAAATAATATGGTGTTGGAACTCAGCTCAGAGTCAAAGGGGATCGCCGAGGCTGTGAACAGTCTGGTTCAGCCACAACCATTGGCCTGTTCAGGGAATGAAATCGGTCAATAGCGAACTGAGTTCAAGATCAGTACCGAAGACACTAGCTTTGGTCTACATGAGGCTTAAACTGGAACACACTACCTGAATGGATAGTAGAGGCAGGAACTCTCACAACATTTCAGAAGTATTTCGATAAGTACTTGAAACGCGATAGCATACAAGGCTACGGGCCAAGTGCTGAAATATGGGATTAGATTGGAAAGGTGTTTGATGGGCACCACAGACAAGATGGGCCGAAAGGCTGTTTATCTGTGCTGTAAATATCTATGACTCTATGACACTATAACTAAATGAGAAGAACAGCAATTCATTGAAATGTGGTTATTATTATTAATTATTATTAATATAATGAATCAAGGTATACAGATCTCATAGAGGTATATAGATACTTACCTTGGACACCAATAACAGCAGTGGTAAGAGAGTATATTGGAAGAGGATATTGGAAGAACAATAATACAGTTTTCGCTGATTTGTAGAGTTAACAGGTGCATGCAGAGATTCATCAGGAATAACAAGAGCATCAAGGAAGGCAGTGTAAATGACAAGAATAATAATGCCGTTAAAAACGCTTCATATAAATGAGAGCTGGATAAAGAGACTTACCTGGGATGCCAACAATAGCGAGGATTGGATAGTAAATGTATTGAATAATCAGAAGTGCGCAGTAGATTCGAAAGTCTAAAGATAGCTAATCATAATATGTAGAAAGACCGTTAACCCAATAGGATAAACTCCTGTCCATTATTGTAACATTCATATCTATTGTTGTCAGATTGTGACCCATTGATATAACATTCGAATCCATTATTCTCAGATCCTGATCTATCCTATCCCTCTCTGTCGTGCCGCTGATCCCTGTTAGTACCGGCGTTGATACTCCTGTGGACACAATGGGATATCATGGTGAAAGGAGTCCTTTACTAATAGAAGATGGAAACCCTCCAGTGATACAATTAGGGCCCATGGAGACTGACATTAATTACAGTTACTGAACGAACAGATTCAGTTAACCCCTTTCAATCCAACACGTTTTGTACCACCATAAAGTGGAATATTTACCCGGTCTGGATGCGATGTATGAGGGTTGCTGATGGGAGCAATGCTGGGAATAGTGTTGGCACAGAATCTTTTATCCTCCTTGGATATGGGAGTGGTGCCGGAGGACTGAGAGTTGTAAATGTTAAACCCTGTTTAAAGCAGCAGAGATAGGGTAAACACTGCAACTACAGGCCCCTCAGTCTAACCTTGGGGAAATGCCGGAGAAACATTTATTGTTTATAATCTGGGGCAATATCATTGTGGTTTGAACAAAAAAACATGAGTTTATAGATGACAAGCAGCAGAAATGTATTAATAACAAATCATTTCTGACAAACTTGATTTCGTCCTTTGATGAAGTATTGGAGAGATTTGATGAGGATATCACAGTTGATGCTCTGTATATGGACTGTCAAAATCCATGAAATCAAACGCCATTTATTATATTTGTTAGGAGGTCTGAGCCTCATGGACGAAAGAGACAGTAACACTGTGGAAATGACGCTGCTAAGGGACAGAATAAAGTGAGAAGTGGAGAAAAGCTGCTGTTCAGACTGGAAGGGAGAACTCCCCCGCCACCTCCACGCCACCCCCAGCGATCGGTATGAGGACCATGGCTTTTTTGATGAACATAAATAGCATAGACATATGTACATAAGGCATACTTTCAATGTTCTCAGACAACAGAAACTGAGAAAGGTAAAACATGAGGATGATATTCGAAGGCTTCAGGAGGATTCCTGAAATTAGGAAATGAGGCAGATGAAATTTAATGCAGACATGAGTGAAGGAGACATTTGGAATGAAGACTGAGGAGAAGCAATGTAAAATAATTGGTGCAATTTTAAAGGAAGTCAAGAACAGATACACATACAGAAGACTTTGAGTGTGACAGGACACGTTTGTGAGTTCAGGCATTATTTAGAGGTACAGCACTGAAACTGACCCGCCGAGTCGGTGCCGACCAACAACCACCCATTTATACTAACCCTGCAATAATCCCATATTTCCTACCACCTCCCTACACTCGGGACAATTTACAAAGGCCAATTGACCCATCAACCTGCAAGTCTTTGGTTGTCGGATAAAACTGGAGTATGCGGAGAAAACTCAAGCGGTTACAGGGAGAACTTGCAAACTCCATACATGCAGAACCGATAATTGAACCCGGGTTGCTCGAGCTGTTAGGCTGCGGTGCTAACCACTGCGCCACTATGCCGCCGAGCACCCATGGTGCTTAGCTTTATACATAGAGGCATAGATTGCAAATGCAAGGACGCAAACTGAAATGTTACAAAAATGTGTTAACTCTCAGCAGATGAATTGTGGCACATTCTGAGCATTACATGTTGGGAATGAAGTCAGGGCCTTGGAGAAACAGCAGAGGAAATTTACTTGAATGGTCCAGAAATGAGGGACGTCAGTTACATGGGGACACCAGAGAATCTGGAATTGTTCCCCCTACAGCAGGTACGTTAAAGGGGGAACTTAATGAGGAGTTCACAATGTTATGGGGTTTCCAAAGAGTAAGGATGAACTATTTATACTGGAAAAAGGGTGGGTAACAAGACATAAAGTAATTTGAAATATAGTCAGAGGTGACATATGTAAGACATGTATTTTATATATGCAGCGAGTTGTTATAATCTGGAAGATGCGATGGAAGCAATTTCAACAGGAAGTTTCAAAGGGGAATTGGATAACAAGAACAAACTACAAAGAACAGTACAGCACAGGAAAAGGCAATTCGGCCCTTCAAGCCTGCGCCAATCTTGATGCCTGCCTAAACTAAAATCGTCTGCACTTCCGGGGACCGTATCCCTCTATTCCCATCCTATTCATGTATTTGTCAAGATGCCTCCTCAACGTCGCTATCGTACCTGCTTCCACCACCTCCACCGGCAGCAGGTTTCAGGCACTCACCACACTCTGTGAAAAGAAATTGCCTCGCACATCCCCTCGAAACTTTGCCTCTCTCACCTTAAACCTATGTCCCCTCGGAACTGACTCTTCCACCCGAGGAAAAACCTTCTGACTATCCACTCTGTCCATGCCGCCCATAACTTTGTAAACCTCTATCATGCCGCCCCTCCACTTCAGTCGTTCCAGTGAAAGCAATCTGTGTTTATCTAACCTCTCCTCATAGCTAATGCCTTCCAGACCAGGCAACATTCTGGTAAATGTCTTCTGTACCCTCTCCAAAGCCTCCACGTTCTTCTGGTAGTGTGTCGACCAGAATTGCACGCAATATTCTTAGCGTGGTCAAAGGAAAGTTCTGCACAGCTGCAACATGACTTGCCAATAATTAACTCGATGCCCCAACCGATGAAGGCAAGCATGCCGTATGCCTTCTTGACTACCTTATCTACCTGCGTTGCCACTTTCAGTGACCTGTGGACCTGTACGCCCAGATGTCTTTCCCTTCAATACTCCTTAGGGTTCTGCCATTGCAAGATATCCAACACCTCTTCGTTTTTGATAATGAGACGCTGACATCCACCAAGTCCTTCTTATTACCTCACCCATTTCCTCTGGCTCCACACATAGATTCCCTTCTCTGTCCTTGAGTGGGCCAACCCTTTCCCTCGATAACCTCTTGCTCTTTATATATGTATAAAAAGCCTTGGGATTTTCCTTAATCCTGTTTGCCAATGATTTTTCATGACCCCATTTAGCCCTCCTAACTCCTTGCTTAAGTTCTTATCCTACTGTCTTTATATTACTCAATGGATTCGTCTGTTCCTAGCCTTCCTGCCCTTATGAATGCTTCCTTTTCTTTTTGACTCGGCTCTCAATATCCCTCGTTATACAAGGTTCCCGAAACTTGTCCAACTAATCCTTCTTCCTCAAATGGGATATTTGCAGGGCTTTGGGGAAAGAAAAATAAAATCAGACATTTTTGTCTTCGGCCACTAATGTTCAGACCTTTTGGTCTTTGGCCACTGTTACCCCTGCATTCACTACTTGTTTTGTGAAATATTCTCCTTATTAGTGATCAACTGCAGGATAACTCTGATTACATGTATACGTGTTTGCATATGTTTATAAAGAATCGGTGTGCCCAGATGTAACTAAGTTGTGATTTGGAACCAATAAATGATGCTAACGGCATGACCTACAGTCTGGCATTTTGGTGATCTGTCATGAAATATTTAATTCACTCAGTCAGCAGCTTGAGAAAACCAGACTGAGCTTTAATGAAAAAAAAAGAAATAAGAGCTGAAGGAGGACATTTCACGAAGACCATGATGGTCTTTTTACCTCAACTCCACCTTCCCGCACTATCCCCATTTCCCGTAATTCCCTTAATAGCCAAAAAGCAATTAATCTCCGTCTTAAATATACCCAATGACTGAGCATCCAAGCTCCCTGGGATAGACAATTCCAAAGATTCATAACCCTTTCAGTGAAGAAATTTCTCCACATTTCATTCCCAAATGGGTGATACCGTACCCTGAGCCTGTGACCGTTCAGGAGCGGAGAGCAGTCGGACCTGTGTGGAAACAGCGAGAACCGGGAGCTCATAAATCTTGCGCGAGGCTCGGGGCTTTCACTTACCTTCAAGAGCCAGTTGGACCTCTTCAAGAGTTTTGAAAAAAAAAGCAGTGCCATCACAGGAAAGCTGCAAGGTGATTGGTTGGCGAGTCACTGCCGTTGGCGAATATCTCTAAATAGCTGGGTAAGTAACCAAAGTAAAGGTCTACAGTTTTTTGTTAATATATTAGGTAGATTTTTTAGGCAATCGAGGTCCCTAGTGTAAATAATCTAATTCTGGGTTAATTTAAGGGTATAAATTTAGGGTACGTCATGACAGAGCAGCTCAGGAATATGTAGTGCTCCTCCAGTGCAATGTAAGAAGTCAGGGACACATCAAGTGTCCAGGGCGAACACGTGTGCAGGAAGTGTCTCCAGCTGCAGCTACTCGAAATTCGCGTTTAGGATCTGGAACGGCAGCTAGAGACATTTTGGAGAATCTGCTAGTCTGAGAAAATCGTGGATAGCACGTACAGGGATTCTATCCAAAGGGGTACAGATAGGCGTTTCTGTGGCCGTAAACGTGACTACAGGATATAATGTTGCCTCCCTGGTGCTTGTGTCAAGGATGTCACAGAGCGGCTGCAGGACATTCTGAAGGGGGAGGGTGAACAGGCAGAGGTCGTGGTACACATTGGTACCAACGACATACGTAAAAAGAGGGATGAGGTCCGGCAACAGGAATTTAGGAAGCAAGGTAGCAGATCACAAAGCAGGCCTCAAAGGTTATAATCTGTGGATTACTCCCGGTGCCACATGCCAGTGTGAATAGGAATCGGAGGATAGAGCAGATCAATGCGTGGCTGACGAAATGGTGCAAGAAGGAGCGCTTTAGTTTCCTGGATCACTGGGAGTGATTCTGGCAAAGTTGGGACCTGTCCAAGTTGGACGGGTTGCACCTGAGCCGGAACGGTCCCAACATCCTTGCTGAGAGGTTTGCTAGTGCTGTTAATTGGGTGAGGAGGGGTGAGAAATAATTACAGCGTGGGTGGGGGGCGGGGGTGGGGTTGGAAGGTTGGATGAATGTAATTTGGCATGGAGATGGGATACAGAGTTAAGTTACAGTCGGGGTGATGCGCAGTCAAATATAGAAGAGAAACAGAGTCAACCTGGCAGGCAGAGCAAATATAGACATGTTAAGGGACAAGTGAAAAATGCAAGGCTGGAGTGCATCTATTTTAATGCAACGGGTTTTACTAGTAAGGCAAGTTAATTGAGGGCATTGCTTAACACATGGGAATAAGATATTATTGCCGACAACGAATTTGGCCGAATCAGCAGCTTCAAGAAAATTAACATCATGGGACAGGACGTCAGAAATGCTCCATCCATCAATATCGGCGACCACGCTCTGGAAATGTTTCAAGAGTTCACCTACCTAGGCTGAACTATCACCAGTAACCTGTCTCTAGATGCGGAAATAAACAAGTGCATGGGACAGGCTTCCACTGCTATGTCCAGACTGGCCAAGAGAGTGTCGGAAAATGGCGCACTGACACAGAACACAAAAGTCCGAGTGTATCAAGCCTGTGTCCTCAGTACCTTGCTCTATGGTAGCGAGGCCTGGACAACGTATGTCAGCCAAAAGCGACGTCTCAATTCATTCCATCTGCCTCTGGAGAATACTTGACATCAGGTGGCAGGACCGTATCTCCAACACAGAAGTCCTCGAGGTGGCCAACATCCCCAGCTTATACACTCGATTGAACCAGCGGCGCTTGAGATGGCTTGGCGACGTGAGCCGCACAGAAGATGGCAGGATCCCCAAAGACACATGGTAAAGCGAGCTCGCCACTGGTATCAGACACACCGGCCGTCCATGTCTCCGCTTGAAAGACGTCTGCAACCGCGACATGAAGTCCTGTGACATTGATCACAAGTCATGGGAATCAGTTGCCAGCGATCGCCAGAGCGGGTAGGCAGCCATAAAGGCGGGGCTAAAGTGTGATGAGTCGAAGACACTTAGCAGTTGGCAGGAAAAAAGACAGAAGCGCAAGGAGAGAGCCAACTGTGTAACAGCCCCGACAAACAAATTTTCTGCAGCACCTGTGGAAGAGTCTGTCACTCTAGAATTGTCCTTTATAGCCACTCCAGGCGCTGCTCCACAAACCACTGTCCACCTCCAGGCGCTTACACATTGTCTCTCGAGACAAGGAGGCCAAAGATGGTAGATCGGTGGCTATCACAGAGACATGTTTGAGGGAGGGGCAGGACTGGCAGCTCAATATTCCAGGCTATATAATCATATGGCGTGACAGGGGAGGGGATAAAAAGGATGTGGTATTGCACTGTTGATCAAGGAATCAATTATGGCAGCAAGAAGGGATGACATCTTAGAATATTCCTCAAATGAGGCCATATGGTTAGAAATTAAAACAAAATGGGGGCAATCACTTGGCTGGGAGAGTACTACAGGCCTCCAAACTGTCAGGGAGAGGTAAACGAGCAGAGATGCAGGTAAATCTCACATTGGTGAGAAATAATAGGGCAATAATAATAGGGAATTCCAACTTCCCGAATATCAACTGGGATAGTTTTAGTGCAAAAAGGCTTAAAAAGGGCAGAATTCTTAAAATGCATACAGGAGAACTTTTTGAGCCAGTACGTAAAACGTCCTGCAAGAGATGGGGCAGTACTCGTCCTAACCCTTGGGCATGGAGCTGGACAACTGGCAGAAAAGTCTGTGGGGGAATATTTCGGGGACGGTGACCATAACTCTGTAAGATTTAAGGTAGTTATGGAAACGGACATAGATGGATCGGATATAAAGGTACTGAATTGGGGGAAGGCCGATTTCAGTATGATAAAACAGGATCTGGTCCAAGTAGACTGGGAGCAGTTACATGTAGGAATGTTGGCATCAGACCGGTGGGAAGCATTCAAAGAGGAAACAGTGAAAGCCAACTTAAAAGAATTAATTAGGAGAGCAAATAGGTGACATGAAAAAACATTGGCAGGCAAGAGAAAGGAAACTCCTAACGCTTTTTATCAGTATATTAAGGGGAAGAGGCTAAGATAGGGAAAGTGTAGGTCCCATTCGGCACCAAAGTGCCAATCTGTGTGTGGAGCCGGAGGATATAGGTGAGGTTTTAAATGATTACTTTTCATCTGTGTTCACTACGGAGAAGCACGATGTAGACATCAGGGAGGGGAATTGTGATATTCCTGAACACATTAGTCTTGAATGACAGAAACTATTCGCTGTTTTCGCGGGCTTACAAGTGGATAAATCCCATGCCCAAATGAGACGTATTGCAGGCTGTTATGTGAGGCAAGGGAGGAGATAGCAGGGGCTCCGGCACCAATGTTCAAATCATCTCTGGCCACGGGAGAGGCACCAAAGTTCTGGAGGACAGCGAATGTGGTACCATTATTCAAGAAGGGGAGCAAGGCTAAACCAGTTAATTACAGGCTGGTGAGTGTAACATCAGTAGTTCGGAAACTAATGAAAAAAAAATTCTGAGGGACAGGATTAATCTCCACTTAGAGATGCAGGGATTAATCAGGAATAGTCAGCATGGCTTTGTCAGGGGGATATCTTGTCAAACTAACTTGATTGAACATTTCGAGGCGGTGACTAGATGTGCAGATGAGGGTAAAGCAGTTGATGTAGTCTACATGGACTTCAGTAAGCTTTTGATAAAGTCCCGCATGGGACATTGGTTAAGAAGGAAAAAGCCCATGGGGTGCACATGAATCCACACTTGACTGTCCCAATTCTATCCGGGTCACCCTCCCAGTTACAACACTCCATAAACGCATCTAGAACTCTGCTGCCTGTAACCTAACTCACACCAAATCCCGATCACCCATCATCCGTCTGCTCACTGATCTACATTGGCTGTTCCTTTTAGTCCCCAGCTATTTACCGTCCTTTCACTCTCCCACCTTCCATTCTTCTCAGGTTTGTGGGTGTGGTGGACAAAGAATTTGGACTTATGCAGTGACTCAAAACCATCAGTGATTATTGTTGCTTGTCCTGCTATTGAAACCTTTTCTTTCTGTACATGAGTTCTCACTACTGGAGGGAATGAATTTTTAAATTCTTCCAGGCGGATGAGCTCTCTTTGGTTCTCAAACATGGCGTCCATCTTTGATGCCCGTATCCAGCAATCAAAATTCATTTGTTTTAACCCCTCAAATTCTACAAAGATCTGCCCAGCCCATCTCTGGACATTTAGAAACCTCAGTTGATAAACTTCAGGCCCTTACCTCTACGCAGCAAGAAAAGCTATTTTTCCTATCTATTAATCTGCAGAAGCCTCTTCAGAAAGCATCTTATAATATTCATGATCTCTGCCCATGAACCTTCTTGCATAAGCAGTGTCCAAATTTCCTTTGGCCATTTCAATTGTTTGGCTATCTTTTCAAAAAGCATGAGAAATGCTTCTTCATCCCTTTCCTCAAACTTAGGTTGAACTTGCATAAATTAGCTGGGTCCAGGGCTGGATTCAGATTCTTCCTGACACGAAGTTTAAAAAACATCTAATTAGTTACTCTATTTGTTCCCTGAATAATGCACAACAGCCAGTTAAAAAAAACACTATGATCCACTTATTAAAAAAAATAAGTCTAAGCCAATGTTGAAGAGAAAATATATCCAAATTAAAATATTATTTATATCCTAGTCCTCAGACACAATCAAAGTTATCCAAAACCGGTTCAGCGGAAAACTGGATTTTTGTTTGCAGCTGTTCCAAAGAAATAGAAGAACATTTTTTAAAATACTGAAGAGAAGAGATGAAAGTCCTGGCTTTTGGTGAGGTGCATCAAAGCCTAATAGTTGGTTGCCATGAGGAATTCCCCAGGTGAAGTTGATGAACAGTATGTTTTGGTAGTCATTCAAAGGAGTTCAACTGCAGCAGGCGTCATAATGTTCTTCCATCAGTTATGCAGCACAAGTGTCTTATTGGGTCTTGCGGCAGCAATGTAGCAATAAAGGCTTTCTTCAATACAGGAGACAACAGTACCACTTCAGACAATCTTTTGATTTTTTTTTATGAGCAAGCATTCTTTGCACAGTTAATATTTGTTTGGTTCTTCTTCTGATTTCCTGGCAGGTCCATCTCAAATTCCAGTTGCCTGTTTTAGCCTAAACCCACTGTCGGTTAAAGTTCAAAACGAAACTCAATTTTCTTCCGAGCAAGTCCTATTCCAATCATAAATGTTACCTTGTCCCAACAGAGGTAGTTTTTAGGTCAAAAAACCTTGAAATTATCTGCTATCTATTCCTTGTTTACCAGTTCAACTTTTGTTGAACTTTGAAAAAAAAACAAATGTCAGCGTTTTCAGTTTTAAAAAGTACAGATTCCCAGTTTTACCAAAATGTATGTGGTAATTCTGTAACAGTTCCACCAGCTGCCATGGTGGGATTTGAAACAATGTCCTGAGGGCATGAGCCTGGGCCTCTTGATTAATAGTTCAGTGACATTACCGCCATGCCACTTTATCCATCTCTCTGCCTCAAGTTGCTCCTTTAAGGCATTACTTAATGCCTGTGTCTTTCATAAAGCTTTAGGTCATCTAACCTAATATATCTTGTTGTGTCTCGGTGTCATACCTTGCTTTATAATGCTCCTGTCGAGCATCTTGTGATGCTTTAATACGTTAAAGGCGCGAATTAAATGTAAGTTGTTGGTTGTAGACATTTGTCAGCCATCTATTAGTATTACTATATCCTTGCTGTTTTTCTCCAGTGTGTTTTATTTATAGGAAAAGAATACTTTTGTCCTGGGTTGCGAGCTCCAGAGATTTGCACATCAGTGACGTTAGACTGATGGTCAGTAATTTCAGGGATTTTTCCAATTTCTCCTTTTTTTAACAGCATATAACATTTAAAACCCTTCAATCATCTGTCACGACTCCTATATCCAAGACACATTGGAGGATTCTGGCTATTTCCATCTTTCCGTCCCTGAGTAACTCTCATACATCCCATCTACATTGGGTAAATAGTCCAGTTTATTTCAGTACAAAAAGTGTTGGATTGAAAGGGGTTAACTGAACCGGTTGTTCAGTGGCTGTAATTAATGTCAGTCTCCATCGACCATAATTGTGTCACTAGAGGGTTTCCATCTACTATTAATAATGAGCTACTTTCAATGTGTTATCCCATAGTGTGAGTGGGAGCATCACTCCTGGCACAAACCAAGATCAGCGGTTTCAGAGAGAGGAAGAGGATAGATTTGAATCAGAGAACAATAAATTGGAATGTTTCAACAATGGGCAGGAGTTTCTCCACGGATCTTCATGATCTTTCCACATATTATAATTGGCTACTATGAGATTATCGGATCTATCTTGCACAGAAGATTAGTCAATACATGTATTATCCCATGCTATTGTTGGTGTCCCGAGAAAGACTCTCTACCCAGCTACTGATTCTATAAACCATGTTTAACTTCATTATTGCTTTTGTCATTTAGTGTTCCCTCCTTGCTGTTGTTGTAATTCCTAGTGAATCTCTATCTCTAACAATAAACCATTGCTAACTGTATTATAGTTCGTGTAATTTACTGTCATATTTGTCGCTCTTTGTGCCCCTGGTAAGTCTCTATTTCCAACTATGAGATCTGTAAACCATGTTTCACTGAAATACTGTTCATGTAATTTAAATTTCGGTAGGACTGAAGTCAGTGTCATCAGTCTCCCTCAGAAAATCCATCCTCTCCCTTTGTCTGAGACTGAACCAGACTGCTTACAACCTCTGTTTTCCATTTAAACCTGAGTGGAGTTCATCTCCATATTTTCTCCATCACCAACCATGCCTCCGACCACATTAGTAATGTCACCCATCTCGAACTCTGTCTCAGCCCATCTTCTGCATAAACCCTCATCTGTGCCTTTGTTAAACCACACTTGACTACTCCAATTTTATCCTGTTCACCCTCCCAGTTATAAACCTCCATAAACCACAGCCCATCCAGAACTCTACTGCCTGTATCCTATCTCACACCAAATCCCGATCACCCATCACCCCTGTGCTCACTGATCTACAATGGCTCCCGATCTGGCAGTACCATAATTTTAATATTCTCATTCTTGTGTTTGAATCCCTCCATGTTCTCACCCCTCCAATTAGTCCCATTCTCCTCTCAACTTCCCATATTCCTACAAATCTTTTGCCTTCAAGTATATCTCCATTTCCCCTTTTAAAATGAATTTATTTCCCTTTGTATCTCTCCCTGCTCGTGATTTCCAGTTCTATAGCTCCTTTGTTGCCGAAGGCTGCATTCATTAAATAGTCCGAGCAGAGCTGCCAGCAACTTCCGGTGTGGCCTGCACTGTGTAATATTCAATGCATGGCTCCAGCCTACGTGTACATTTTGTGCACTGGTATCATGATAAGTCTGAATGTAACGTCAGTCAGCTATTCCTGCAGCTTTGTAACACTTGTTTGAAACTTGGTCTGTGCATGTCGACTGGCCGCCTGTGTTAGTCACTCTCAGCTGATCATACATTCAGCAGCACGAGGAACACCCTCTCGTGTTATTTAAAGGCCCAAGCATCCAACTTACAGATGAGGGGCTTTTTACTTACTTCTGCAAATTGTAAAGTTAGCGGGTGTGCTGTGGATGGTTTTCTGGAGGTTGTGTTGTGAGCTGCTGCAGACATTCAGGGAGGACAGAGGATTTAGTGACCCAACACTGGACGAGGTGTGGGTCTGGGTCTGTAACATGACCAACAAATGGAGCAGAGGCTGCAGAGGGGGGACGCTCTGTAAAGAGAGAGAAGGAGGAGGGGGCTCTGCCCTACCCATCCCTGGTTTTCCAAGTGCACTTCACTTACCTACACCTAACCCAGGAACAGTGTGTGAGGTGAATCTGATTCAATAAGGAAGTGGACATAGAGCTGTGACACCTCCTGCAATATGACCTGGAGCCTCAGACCAGGGAGAGGTTGGAGCTGCCAGTGGCTATTTAGGTCACAGTTCATTGAACATCTATGCATCCGCATCTTTCTGGGTAGGAGCAGAAGATACATCCAACACAGAGTCATAGAGGGTAAAAGGGACATAGAGAGTCATCGAGTCATTTACAGTAAAGAAGGCGGCCATGTGGCTTATCGAGTGCATGCTGGCACAACGTGTCGTAGTCCAGTTAGGCCCTATCCCCCGCTAGACCCCTGCAGCGCTGCAAGTTCAATTCCTTCAAGTGCACATCCAGTTCCCTTTTGAGATCATTGATCTGTCTCCACTTTTACCACCCCTGTGTACAGCGAGTTCCAGGTCAATGCTATCCGCTGTGTTAAAGCAGTTATTCCTCATATTCCACCTGCATCTCTTACTCAAAACTTTCAATCCGTGCCCCTTGTACTGTTCCATTATTGATTGGGAGCAATTTTCCTTCTCTAAATTATCAAAGCCTGTCATAATCAAGTACATTTTATCAAATCCCCCCATCAATCTCCTTTGCTGAAGGGGGAAAAGTCCCTGCTTTTCGAACCTAACCTTGTAAATAAAAATCCCCATCCCTGGGACCATTCCAGTAAATCTTCTCTGCACCCTCTCAAAGAACATCGAAACCTTCCTGAAGTGTGGCGAACAGAACTTGACTCAATACTCAAGTTGGGATATAACCAGAGCTGTACGAACCTCAAGCATAACTTCCGAAGAAGGGTCACTGACCCGAAACGTTAACTCTGCTTCTCTTTCCACAGATGCTGCCAGACCTGCTGAGTGAATCCAGCATCTCTTGTTTTTGTTTCAAGCATAACTTCCCTGCGTTTGTACTCGATGCCTGAAGATTCCATATGCTTTATTTACACATTTCTCAAAATGCCTTACATTGAAAGATCGATGCACATGCACCCCCAGTTCTCTCTATTCCTGAACACACTTTTGAACTGCGCCATTAATTGTAATTCACCTCGACTATCCCTTCTGCCAAAATGTACCACCCCATACTTGTCAGTATTAAATTTTCTTTGCCATTTTCTGGCCATCTTTTTATCCAATCTATGTCCTGTTGCAGGCAGTTCAGATCCTCCTCACTGTTTGCCACTTCTGCAAGATTGGTATCAGAGGAATTTTTTGAAATTCTACTCTGTATTCCAAGATTCAAGTCATTTGTACATAAAAAAAGAACGGTTGTCCCAGCACTGACACTTGGGAAGCACCGGCTGTCCAACATCATCCAGTCTTAAAAACAATCATTTACTATGATTCGCTCTGTTCTCTCCTGGAGCCAATATTTGATCCAATTGGACGTTGACCCTCCTATTCCATGAGGCTTAATTGTGTTAACCAACTGTTTAAGTGGTACTTTATAAAATGCTTTCTTAATGTCTATGTAGACAATATCCACTGCTTTCTTTTCATCAAGCTTCTCTGTTAGTTCATCAGAAATTTCAATTAGTTTAGTCAAGCATGATGTGCCTTTGCCAAATCCGTGCTGACTATCATCAATGAACTGAAACCTCTTCCAATACATGGTGATTCCCCACCCCGATTATTGTTTCTAAAACCGTTCACACCAATGATTTAAAACTTAATGGCCTGTAGTTGCCCACAATGTGTATTGTCCATTGATGCATCTGGGAGTAGATGGTTGCCATCTGCGCCGGGTGAGGTGAATACATGATTTTCTCCCTCAGCAGTGAGAAGCAGGATCGGAGGTCCCGTGGCTTTGCGGGACAGCGGGTTTCCTGATGGTGTGGGTGGTTCTTCGGGGCACCCATGTCAACGGGAAGAGGTATGGGAACTGAAATACCTCTTACTCCATTAATGTACAGTTGGTGTGTGAACATGCCCAGTACATCATGTTGGTGAATGTCCACTATCCTGACAGCAGCCACAATACCTTCATTCTGAAGCATTCAGCTGTTACCAACATTTCAGGTCTCTGTGGATAACCAGAATGTGGCTTCATGAAGACAACCGCTTTCACCTTTATACATTGCTCATGACTCTTCCCCCCAACACCGTCAACCCCCACCGAGCTACCAAGCAACCAGGTGAAAAAACATTTGTTTAACGAGAGCAATGGGTCCACAGGAAACATAGTGAAACAGATCATCGGTCTGATGAAGCAATGCTTCCGATGTCTGAACCGCTCGGGGGGAGCCCTCCAGTATACACTGGAGCAGGTGTCCAAAATCATGGTGTTCTGCTGCACCCTTCATATCATCACCATGATGTAGATACAGGGATTGGAATCAGGAATTCGGAGGCCTCCTCAGGAGTTGGAGGAGGAGGCAGGGAGGATATTTCCTGGATGCCTTCGACATCGGCAAGCTGTCAGAGAGTCCCAGCTAGTATTCCAGTACCCAAAGGACAACTTCACTTTACCTACATGGATCCCCCATTCTCCACCATTACCCGCATCTGAGACGTTCCATCACAGCGTCCCCTTGGTCACTATCCTGACATAAAAATCGCCAACAAAAGCCTTTTCATTAACGTCTTTATCCAACAACACATTTAATTATTACATTCATTGCAGCAGCTTATTCGGGAGCAGAGAGTGCGAGCGAGTGAGAAGCTGGGAAGGTCAGTTTCAGCTTTAATTTAATTTCCTTTTGTTTTCTGCGGACCAAGGGGCTGCTGGGTAAGTAAAGCCCTAAATATTTGGGTCGTTTAAACTAACTTGCCTTTCAGTGCAGCAGCTTATTCGGGAGCAGAGAGTGCGAGCAAGTGAGCAGCTGGGAAGGTCAGTTTCAGCTTAAACTTAATTTCCTTTTGTTTTCGGCGGACCAAGGGGCTGCTGAGTAAGTAAAACCCTATATATTTGGGCCGTTTAAAATAACTTGCCTTTCATTGCAGCAGCTTATTCGGGAGCAGAGAGTGCGAGCGAGTGAGAAGCTGGGAAGGTCAGTTTCAGCTTTAAGTTAATTTCCTTTTGTTTTCGGCGGACCAAGGGGCTGCTGGGTAAGTAAAGCCCTAAATATTTGGGTCGTTTAAACTAACTTGCCTTTCAGTGCAGCAGCTTATTCGGGAGCAGAGAGTGCGAGCAAGTGAGCAGCTGGGAAGGTCAGTTTCAGCTTAAACTTAATTTCCTTTTGTTTTCGGCGGACCAAGGGGCTGCTGAGTAAGTAAAACCCTATATATTTGGGCCGTTTAAAATAACTTGCCTTTCATTGCAGCAGCTTATTCGGGAGCAGAGTGTGCGAGCGAGTGAGCAGCTGGGAAGGTCAGTTTCAGCTTAAACGTAATTTTCTTTTGCTTTCGGCGGACCAAGGGGCTGCTGGGTAAGTAAAACCCTATATATTTGGGCCGTTTAAAATAACTTGCCTTTCATTGCAGCAGCTTATTCGGGAGCAGAGTGTGCGAGCGAGTGAGCAGCTGGGAAGGTCAGTTTCAGCTTAAACGTAATTTCCTTTTGCTTTCGGCGGACCAAGGGGCTGCTGGGTAAGTAAAACCAGATATATTTGGGCCGTTTAAAATAACTTGCCTTTCATTGCATCAGCTTATTCGGGAGCAGAGTGTGCGAGCGAGTGAGCAGCTCGGAAGGTCAGTTACAGCTTAAACTTAATTTCCTTTTCTTTTTGGCGGACCAAGGGGCTGCTGGGTAAGTAAAAACCTATATATTTGGGCCGTTTAAAATAACTTGCCTTTCATTGCAGCAGCTTATTCGGGAGCAGAGTGTGCGAGCGAGTGAGCAGCTGGGAAGGTCAGTTTCAGCTTAAACGTAATTTCCTTTTGCTTTCGGCGGACCAAGGGGCTGCTGGGTAAGTAAAACCAGATATATTTGGGCCGTTTAAAATAACTTGCCTTTCATTGCATCAGCTTATTCGGGAGCAGAGTGTGCGAGCGAGTGAGCAGCTGGGAAGGTCAGTTACAGCTTAAACTTAATTTCCTTTTCTTTTTGGCGGACCAAGGGGCGGCTGGGTAAGTAAAAACCTATATATTTGGGCCGTTTAAAATAACTTGCCTTTCATTGCAGCAGCTTATTCGGGAGCAGAGTGTGCGAGCGAGTGAGCAGCTGGGAAGGTCAGTTTCAGCTCAAACTTAATTTCCTTTTCTTTTTGGCGGACCAAGGGGCGGCTGGGTAAGTAAAAACCTATATATTTGGGCCGTTTAAAATAACTTCCTTTTCATTGCAGCAGCTTATTCGGGAGCAGAGAGTGCGAGCGAGTGAGCAGCTGGGAAGGTAAGATACAGCTGAAAACTTAATTTCCTTCTGTTCTCGGCTGACCAAGGGGCTGCTGGGTAAGTAAAACCCTATATATTTGGGCCGTTTCTGAACCCGAGACACCACACGGGTAGTGTCTCCCACCCGCCCTCCTCCTCTAACCAAAAAAAGGACTCGGTGGTGTGTGGATAAGGTAAGGCTTTTTCTACTTTGTTTTTTATCGTGTGATTGGTAAAAACTTTTCGTTCCTTTTTCATTTATCTAAGTTTCAGACTAAGTTAAACTTAAGATTAAAATTGGCAGGAGATCTCAGACCCGTGTTGTGCTCCTCTTGCTCAATGTGGGAGCTCAGGGACACGGCTGGTGTCCCTGACTCCTTCACGTGCAGGAAGTGTGTCCAGCTGCAGCTCTTGTTAGACCGCATGACGGCTCTGGAGCTGCGGATGGACTCACTATGGAGCATCCGCGATGCTGAGGAGATAGTGGATAGCACGTTTAGCGAATTGGTCACACCGCTGATTAGGATTGCTGAGGGGGAAAGGGAATGGGTGACCAAAAGGCAGAGAAAGAGCAGGAAGGCAGCGCAGGTGTCCCCTGCGGTCATCTCCCTCCACAACAGGTATACCGTTTTGGATACTGTTGAGGGAGATGGCTCACCAGGGGAAGGCAGCAGTAGCCAGGTTCATGGCACCGTGGCTGGCTCTGCGGTTCAGAAGGGCGGGAAAAAGAGTGGAAGGGCAATAGTCATAGGGGAATCGATTGTAAGGGGAGTAGATAGGCGGTTCTGTGGTCGAAAACGAGACTCCCGAATGGTATGTTGCCTCCCAGGTGCACGGGTCAGGGATGTCTCAGATTGGCTGCAGAACATTCTGAAGGGGGAGGGTGAACAGCCAGTTGTCGTTGTGCAGATAGACACCAATGATATAGGTAAAAAACGGGATGATGTCCTACAAGCAGAATTTAGGGTGTTAGGCGCCAAGTTAAAAAGTAGGACCTCAGAGGTAGTAATCTCAGGATTGCTACCAGTGCCACGTGATAGTCAGAGTAGAAATGAAAGAATAGCAGAATGAATGCGTGGCTTGAGAGATGGTGAAGGAGGGAGGAGTTCAGATTTTTGGGACATTGGGACGGGTTCTGGGGGAGGTGGGACTATTACAAATTGGACGGTCTACACCTGGGGCGGACTGGAACCAATGTCCTTGGGAGTGCTTTTGCGAACGCTGTTGGGGAGGGTTTAAACTAATGTGGTAGGTGGATGGGATCCAAATGAGGTCAGTGGACAGTAAGGAAAATAGTAACTAAAGCCTGTAAGGAACTAGATAATGAAGTCAGCGTGACTAAGGGAAAGAGTAGGCAGGGAGCAGATGATGAAAGTAAAGGGACTGGTGGTCTGAGGTGCATTTGTTTTAATGCAAGAAGTGTAGCAGGTAAGGCAGATGAACTTAGGGCTTGGATTAGTACCTGGGAGTATGATGTTATTGCGATTACTGAGACTTGGTTGAGGGAAGGGAATGATTGGCAACTAAATATCCCAGGATACCGATGCTTCAGGCGGGATAGAGATGGAGGTAAAAGGGATGGAGGAGTTGCATTACTGGTCAAAGAGGATATCACAGCTGTGCTGAAGGAAGGCACCATGGAGGACTCGAGCTGTGATGCAATATGGGCAGAACTCAGAAATAGGAAGGGTGCGGTAACAATGTTGGGGCTGTACTACAGGCCTCCCAACAGCAAGCGTGAGATAGAGGTACAAATATGTAAACAGATTATGGAAAGATGTAGGAGCAACAGGGTGGTGGTGATAGGAGATTTTAATTTTCCCAATATTGACTGGGATTCACCTAGTGTTAGAGGTCTAGATGGAGCAGAGTTTGTAAGGAGCATCCAGGAGGGTTTTCTCGAGCAGTATGTAAATAGTCCAACTCGGGAAGGGGCCATACTGGACCTGGTGTTGGGGAATGAGCCCGGCCAGGTGGTTGAAGTTTGAGTAGGGGAGTACTTTGGGAATAGTGATCACAATTCCTTAAGATTTAGACTACTGGTGGACAAAGACGAGAGTGGTCCTAAAGGAAGAGTGCTAAATTGGGGGAAGGCCAAATATTCCAAAATTCGGCAGGAGCTGGGGAATGTAAATTGGGATCAGCTGTTTGAAGGTAAATCCACATGTGATATGTGGGAGGCTTGTAAAGAGAGGTTGATTAGCGTGCAGGAGAGACATGTTCCTGTGAAAATGAGGGATAGAAATGGCAAGATTAAGGAACCATGGATGACAGGTGAAATTGTCAGACTGGCTAAGAGGAAAATGGAAGCATACGTAAGGTCTAGGTGGCTGAAGAAAGACGAAGTTTTGAAAGAATATCGAGATTGTAGGCGCAATCTGAAACGAGGAATTAAGAGCGCTGAAAGGGGTCATGAAATATCTTTAGCAAACAGGGTTAAGGAAAATCCCAAAGCCTTTTATTCATATATAAGGAACAAGAGGGTAACTAGAGAAAGGATTGGCCCACTCAAGGACAAAGGAGGAAAGTTATGCGTGGAGTCAGAGAAAATGGGTGAGATTCTAAACGAGTACTTTGCATCGGTATTCACCGAGGAGAGGGACATGACGGATGTTGAGGTTAGGGACAGATGAATGATCACTCTAGGTCAAGTCGGCAGAAGGAGGGAGGAAGTGTTGGGTATTCTAAAAGGCATTAAGGTGGACAAGTCGCCAGGTCCGGATGGCTTCTATATCAGGTTACTGTGGGAAGCGAGAGAGGAAATAGCTGGGGCCTCAACAGATATCTTTGCAACATCCTTAAACACGGGTGAGGTCCCGGAGGACTGGAGAATTGCTAATGTTGTCCCCTTGTTTAAGAACGGTAGCAGGGATAATCCAGGTAATTATAGACCCGTGAGCCTGACATCAGTGGTAGGGAAGCTGCTGGAGAAGATACTGAGGGATAGGATCTGTTCCCATTTGGAAGAAAATGGGCTAATCAGTGATAGGCAACATGGTTTTGTACAGGGAAGGTCAAGTCTTACCAACTTACTAGAACTCTTTGAGGAAGTGACAAAGTTGATTGATGAGGGAAGGGCTGTAGATGTCATATACATGGACTTCAGTAAAGCGTTTGATAAGGTTGCCCATGGTAGGCTGAAGGAGAAAGTGAAGGCGCATGGGGTCCAAGGTGCACTAGATAGTTGGATAAAGAACTGGCTTGGCAACAGGAGACAGAGAGTAGCAGTGGAAGAGAGTTCCTCAAAATGGAGATGTGTAACCAGTCGTGTTCCACAGGGATCCGTGCTGGGACCACTGTTGTTTGTGATACGCATAAATGATTTGGAGGAAAGTATAGGTGGTCTGATTAGCAAGTTTGCAGACACTAGGATTGGTGGAGTAGCAGATAGTGAAGGGGGCTGTCAGAGAGTACAGCAGAATATCGATAGATTGGAGAGTTGGGCAGAGAAATGGCAGATGAAGTTCAATCAGGGCAAATTCGTGATGATGCATTTTGGAAGATCCAACTCAAGAGTGAACTACACAGTAAATGGAAAAGTCCTATGGAAAATTGATGTACAGAGAGATTTGGGTGTTCAGGTCCATTGTTTCCTGAAGGTGGCAACGCAGGTCAATAGAGTGGTCAAGAAGGCATACGACATGCTTTCCTTCATCGGACGGGGTATTGAGTACAAGAGTTGGCAGGTCATGTTACAGTTGTTTTGGACTTTGTTTCGGCCACATTTGGAATACTGCGTGCAGTTCTGGTCGCCACATTACCAAAAGGATGTGGATGCTTTGGAGAGGGTGCAGAGGAGGTTCACCAGGATGTTGCCTGGTCTGGAGGGCGCTATCTATGAAGAGAGGTTGAGTAGATTAGGTTTATTTTCATTAGAAAGACGGAGGTTGAGGGGGGACCTGATTGAGGTGTACAAAATCATGAGAGGGATAGACAGTTTGGATAGCAAGAAGCTTTTTCCCAGAGTGGGGGATTCAATTACTATGGGACACGAGTTCAAAGTGAAAGGGGAAAAGTTTAGGCGGTATATGCATGGAAACGCAGAGGGTGGTGGGTGCCTGGATGGCGTTGCCAGCGGAGGAGGTAGACGCGGTCACGATAATGTCTTGTCAGATGTATCTAGACAGATACATGAATGGGCAGGAAGTAAAGAGATACAGACCCTTAGAAAATAGGCGGCATGTTTAGATAGAGGATCTGGATCGGCGAAGGCTTGGAGGGCCGTCGGGCCTGTTCCTGTGCTGTAATTTTCTTTGTTCTTTGTTCTTTATGCAAACAAAACTGAATCGCTCACCCTTGTGGGTTCCATCGACTTTTCGAGTGCTCCTCCACAGTGATTCCTTAGTGGCTGCAGTATAGCTTGTGCCAGGCTGTTCATTTTCACTGGGGGGGACTGCAGATGACCTTGCAGGACACCCTTGAGCAGCTGTGGGCCATAAGGCCTCAGATACCGACTGCACAACCTCGACATGGGCAGCAGCAGCCTGGGCTGGCTGAAGGGCAACCGTAAGTGGAGTGGCAGTGAAGGGAGAACAAATACTGTCATCCGGAGAGACGACAGCTGGTTCATGCTCCACGGAGCCACAGACACTCCCACGGGGCGACCTCAGCAATCCTAATAATCTACTGGATCACAGAATGTTGCACTGCTGTGAGAGCCATCAAATCCCTTTGAGTATCGATATGCACAGCCATGACGGCGGCAGTCTGATCCTGCATGGCTGCAAGAATGGATCTCATATCGTCAGTCTGATCTTCCACTGCAGCACTGAGTCGTTGGGTGTCTGCCACCTTTGCTGCAGTGGAAGCTGCGACAATGGTCACCAGACACTGTATCATGGCTGGGTCCACTAGTACTGTCATGGAGTTAGTGACCACTTCCACAGGGGGACAGAATGGTCTTCAAGATCTGTGAAATGTCCTGTGCCACGTTGGGGCTGGACTCCTTCATTTTCCTTTTCAGTGGCAGCAGTCTGCTGACAGGCCTGCCAATGGACAACGTATCTCAGTGTACATGCCCATCAGCATTCTCCTGTATGCTGCCCCATTAATATTCTGATTTGAGACCCGTGCAACATAAGTCCTGTTTGACCTCAACCCTCCAGTGGTTAGACATATGGCCTATCATTCTCCCGCTGGCCCACTCGTGTGCAGTAACTCCGGGATAAAATGGAAAGCTACTTGGACAAATATGGATTGAGTGAAGAAATCCGGAATGAATTTCTTCAAGGGTAATCATGTTTAACTAACTTGACTGAGCTTTACGATGTGTTAACAAAGAGCTTTGATGAGGGTATATCAACTTCCAAAATCAGTTTGTAAAAGTGTCAAATAACAGGCCAATCAGCAAAGTTATAGCCCATGGAATAATAGGAACTGTGGCAGCAGGGATGTGAAATTGGTTGAGCAACAGGTAAGAGAGTGCAGTGGTGAACGGTTGATTCTCAGGTGGGAGGAAGGTAAACAGTGTGTTTCCCCTTGGGTTGGTGCTAGAGCCACTGTTTTGTTTGGTCTATGTCAATGATCTGTACTTTATTCTGCAGGGCACTATTTCAAAAATTGCAGACGACACAATTCTTGGCATGATTGTGAACATAGAGGAGAATAGTGCCAATCTTCACGAAGGCAGAGAAAGGCTGATGGAATAGTTGAACACATGGCAGATGAAATTTAATGTAGGGAAGTCTGAAGTGATTCATTTTGGTCGGAGAACCGCGAAGAGGATATAGAAAAGAAAGTATACAATTCTAAAGTGTATGCAGAAGCAGGGAGTCCTGTGGGCTAAAAGTCATCATATTGTTGGAGGTGGCAGGGCAGGTTGGGAAAGCAATTAGTAAGGCATGCAAGATCCTAGGTTTTACAATGTAATCCAAAAGCAAGGAAGTTACGATGACCCTTTATAAAACAATACCACCGTCTCAACTGGCACATTGTGTCCACTCCTGGGCACCACAGTTCAGGAAGGTTGTTCAGACATTGGAGAGGGTGCAGCAAAAATTTAAGGAGAATGGTTCCAGGAAGAGTGATGATAGTTATCTGGATAGATTGGAGAAAATGGAGCTGTTCTCCTTGTCAAAGGGAAGGGCAAGTGGTGTTTTGATAGAAGTGTTTCATACTCTGTGGGGTCTGCACAGGGTAGATGAGGAACAACTGTTCCCATTGGTGGAACTATTAAGACGTGAGGACGCTGATTTAAAGTGACTGGAAAACGAACCAAAGGCAACATGAGGAATAAGTTGTTTAGGCTGTGAGCAGTTAGAAACTGGAATAAAATGCCAGAGAGTGAGCTGGATGCAGATTCAAACCTAATTTTCAAAAGGAAATTGGATAATTATCTGAAGAGAAAAAAATCTTGCAGGTCTGTGAGGAACGGACCGGAGAGTGGGACGTGCTGAATGGCTTTTGCAGGCATCCAGCATGGAGATAATGAGCCGAATCGCCTCCTTTTGTGCTGCTGCAATGCATCATGTAATTGAGCTTCCATTGATGCCAGCCACACAGCCACCGCTCAATGCCTCTACATACCTTCAGCTATTCATCTATGGCAGATACACCACCCAAACACAGTGCTGTACAATTACTGACAATCACTCTTTCAAGAGAGAGGGGCCCATAATCACAAGGAGCAGCAGTGAACCGGCGGAGGTCAGGCATACCTTCATCCACTGAGCCTGAGGGAGGAGATGGCTTTCCACATCATTGACCTACATTGACTCCTGATTAAGCAATGTCTTTATTTTAAAATTCTCCACTTTGTTTTCCCTCCATGACATCGCGCCCGCTCTATCTCTGTAATATCCCCCAAACCCAAAGCTCTTCAAGATATCTTCACTCCTCTCGTTCAGAACCTCTTGTGTGTCCCTGATTGTAGTTGCTCCACCACTGGAGGCTGCACCTTCAATTATCTCGGAGACATGTTTTTGCATTCGCATATCCGAGCTGCTGGTCAATTATTAACCCATGTTTATTTTTACGAGCAATGAATACTTTTCTACTGGTTATGACCTCTTGAAATTTCCCCAGTAGTAATGTTAGTCTGACTGGTCAGTAAATACAGGGTTTAACCATCTCTCCTTTTTTTTAAACAGGGTTTAATATTTTCGGCGCTCCTGTCCTCTGTCATCACTCTTATATCAAAGGAGGATTGGAAGCTTCTGGCCAGTGCCTTGGCTATTTACATCTTTACTTCCCTCAGTAATCTGCATACATTCCATCCAGACTGCGTAAATGTTCGATGTTGGATTGAAAGTGCTTAACTGAACCTGTTTGTTCAGTGACTGTAATTAATGTCAGTCGCCATGAACCCTAATTGTGTCACTAGAGGGTTTCCCTCTTCTACTAAAATGGAGTCCTTTCAATGTGTCATCACATAGTGTCAGTGGGAACATCATTACCAGTATAAACAGGGATCAGCAGCACCAGAGAGAGGGGGAGGACAGATCAGAATCTAAGAACAATAGTTTGGAATGTTACAACAATGGGCCAGAATCTAAGAACAGTAAATTCGAATGTTACAACAATGGGCAGGAGTTTATCCTTTTGGTTTGACCGTCATACTGCGGATTTTTATTGGATAATATTAGCGGATCGGATCTATTATGCACTGAAGATGATTCAGCACATTTATTATCCCATCCTGGCTATTGTTGGTGTCCCTGGTAAGTCTCTCTATCCATCTATTAATTCTGCAAACCATGATTAGTTCAATGACTATCCTTACCAACTGCCACTTCCAATATATCTTCCACCATGTGAGCCCACTTGCTGCATAAACCCTGATCTGTGCCTTAGCTAAATCCAGACTGGAGTATTCCTATGCTGTCCTAATCGCCCTCCATATTACAAGCCAACATAAACTACAGTCTGTACAAAACTCTGCTGTCTGTACCCTAACTCACACTAAATCTCGTTCACCCAACATCTCTTTGCTCAGTGTCCGACATTGGTTTCTGTCAGACAAAGTGTGCAGGAAGAAATAAATGAGGTGTGTCAGGAAGTTACCATGATAATCATGGGTGATTTTAATCTACACATACCTTGAGCATATCAGATTGGCAAACGTAACCTGGGAAATTATTTCATAGAGTTTATTGGGGAGTGTTCCTTGGAGCAGTGCATTCAAGAGCCGACCAGAGAGCACGTTATCCTAAAACTGGTAATGCACAATGAGACAGGATTAATCATGGTAAAGGAACCTCTCAGCGACAGTAATAATAGCATGATAGAGTTTCAACGTTCAGACTGAAGGGAAAACTGTGGGTGTAATACTAGTTTTTTTTAAAAAAATCCTGAATAAAGGCATTTATAAGAGTATAAAGGCAGAGCTAGCTAAAGTGAACTCGGGAACTAGGTTAAACGTTAGCACTGTTGAGATTCAGTGGATGATTTTTAAGGAGATGTTTAATAACTCTCAGGAAAGATTTAACTGAGTGAGTAAGAAAGACTCTTGGAGAAGGTTGGATCTTACTGGGCTAAATAAAGACGTTACGGCTAATAAATTGAAAGAAACACTGTCCAAATCTGAAAATATTAGTGGTAGGTCAGAAGCTTGGACAGATTTTAAGAACTAGCAAAGAATGACGAAAAAACTAAAGAGGGAAAAAGTAGAGTCTGGGAGAAAGCTAGCCAGTGATATAAAAACAAAGAGAAAGAATTTTGTTCAAGTATTTAAATAGGAAATTAGTAACTAAAGTTAATGTTAGTCCTTCAGTGAGTGAGTCTGGGGAATTAATAGTGAGAAACAAGGACATAGCGGAGGGGTTCAACAGGTATTTTGTGTCTGTTTGCATTGTAGAAGACTCAGAAAACCGTCCAAATATACTTAAATCAAGATGAAAAATGGAGGGAGGAACTTAAAACAATCACACTCACCAGAGAAAAGGTACTGGGAAAACTATTACACCTAAACCCTGACAGGACGAACCATCCGTGGTTAACTAAAACAGTTAAAGATAGTATTCAACTTAATTAAAAAGCATATGATGTCGCAAAGATAGGTGACAGATCATAAGATTGGACAGAATATAAAAAGCAGCAAATAACAATTAACATATTAATAAGGAGGGACACATTGGAGTACGAGGCGAGAAATATAAAGCCAGATAGTAAGAGTTTCTACAGATATGTAACGGGAAAAAAACATTTCCTCCGGGCCTTTGTTCTTGCTGAATTGTGTTTGAAATGGTTTGGTTTGACTAGCTTTGGGTTTGGTGCTGACCATTGGGTTCTTCAGTGGGTAGATTCACACTGGCTTTACTTTTAGCTTTCTGGTGAGGGACACAAGTGCTGTTTACTTTAGGGTATTTTCACTTCCCTTTTACCTTTACTATGGAGAGGATCTTTTTTTCGAATCTGCCCTATGTCCTCTGGAACATTGCTGCTCGCAGGGGTCTGTCTAACTTTAACTGCACCCCCATGAGGTACTTGAACTAGATGAGGCCGATCCCTCACCATTAGCTTGTCCTTTTGCGAACTTTCCTTCTCTTTGCCGCTTTCTGTACATGGTGTTAGTGGCTTTTTGGGGTGCCTCTTTGGCCTGCATTTCAAAGTAGTGTAATCGGAGAATAGGGCGTTCCAGTTGGGAAGCCTCCTGGCCCTCCTCTAACCTGTCCTCACTGTCCTTTTCAGTCCTTCCCTCCTGACTATCTGACAGATTTGTGCTTTTCTGTCCCCTCCACAGCCTTTACTTTTTTTTTCCTTTTGTATGGGGTGGCAATTAAATACGTTAACTGGCTATTCCATTTGCCAATCGATATGGTCCACTTAACCGGGCTTCCAGAGTTTCCCCCTGCATTGGGTATAGTAGCAATACATGGTCTCTGGGCTGAAATGTTCTTGCCTTGGCATATTTGTCTGCTTACCTTGTCACAGCTGCCTGGAACGTCTTTAGGTGTTCCTGAGCCATTGTAAAGGCTCTCGTAAGAACTCCAGAATCATGGGAATGTCGCCTAACATGGAAGACTCATCCCAGTATCCCGAAAACGTCTCCTTGATAAGTTTAAGGGGACCTTTCACCTCGGATCCCGAAACTAATTCAAAGGGATAAAGGATAAGTCCAAGGTAACCAACAGGAGAAATCACAGCTCTTTGTCCCTATCTTGGGGTTACTCATAGCAATAGGGCACCGCTCCAAAGGCCCTTGTGACTGTGGATGGCAGGCTGAGGACTTTACCTGAATTATGTCCAGATTACCCATGACCTTGTCAAAAATACTGGTCAGAAAATGTGTTCCCTGATCCATCTGGAACTCGGCAGGCAGCCCATATTAGGTGAAGAATTGGGTTAGTCTCTCCACCACTTTCTTTGACAGAGATACTTCTTCGGGGGAATGGGCTGAGGGAATCGGGTCACCACATACAGAAAGGTGTGAAGATGCTGCTAGTGCACATTTGTTTTCGGTAGGAGGTCCCCACACAATCCACCAGCACTCTGCTGAAGGGTTTCCCAATAGCTGGTATGGGAATTAGGAACGCAGGTTTAATTGCAAGTTGGGGCTTCCCCAATACCTGGCATATGTAACCAGTTTCACTGTACTCGAGGAACAAAGAACAAAGAACAGTACAGCAAAGGAATAGGCCATTCGGCCCTCCAAGCCTGCGCCGATCTTGACGCCTGCCTAAACTAAAAGTTTCAGCACTTCCGGGATCCGTATCTCTCTATTCGCATCCTATTCCAAAATATCCTAATGATGAGTGAGTGGTTTTATGGAAGTGACTGTTATGTTAAATAATTTTTAAAACAGGAAATTATAGTTAAACTAAGTAAATGTAAGTATTTGTCAAGATGCCTCTTAAACGTCTCCATGGTACCTGCATCCTCCAGCTCGCCTGGCAACAAGTTCCAGGCACTCACCACCCTCTGTGCAAAGAACTTGCCTCGCACATCCCCTCTAAATTTTGCCTCTCTCACCTTAAACCTTTGCCCCCTAGTAACTGACTCTTCCACCCTGTGAAAAAGCTTCTGACGATCCACTCTGTCCATGTCGCGTATAACGTTGTAAACCTCCATCATGTCGCCCCTCCACCTCCGTCGTTCCAGTGGAAACAATCCCAGTTTATCCAAACTCTCCTCATATCTAATGCCCTCCAGACCAGGCAACATCCTGGTAAACCTCTTCTGTACCCTCTCCAAAGCCTCCACGTCCTTCTGGTAGTGTGGCCAGAATTGCACGCAATATTCTAAGTGTGGCCTAACTAAAGTTCTGTACAGCTGCAGCATGACTAGTATTTTTTGTATACTCTATGCCACGACCGATGAAGGCAAGCATGCTGTATGCCTTCTAGACTACCTTATCCACCTGCGTTGCCACTTTCAGTGACCTGTGGACCCGTACGTCCAGATCTCTCTGCCTGTCAATACTCCTAAGTTTTCCGCCATTTACTATATACTTCCCATCTGCATTAGACCTTCCAAAATGCATTACCTCACATTTGTCTGGATTAACCTCTATCTGCCATTTCTCCACCCAAGTCTCCAACCGATCTATATCCTGCTGTACCCTTTGACAATCCTCATCACTGTCCGCAACTCCACCAAATTTTGCGTCATCCGCAAAATTACTAATCAGACCAGCACATTTTCCTCCAAATCATTTATATATACTACAAACAGCAAAGGTCCCAGCACTGATCCCTGCGGAACACCACTAGCCACTTCCCTTCATTCAGAAAAGCACCCTTCCACTGCTACCCTCTGTCTTCTATGACCGAGCCAGATCTGTATCCATCTTGCCAGTTCCCTTCTGATCCCATGTGACTTCACCTTTTGTATCAGTCACCATGAGGCACCTTGTCAAAGGCTTTACTGAAGTCCATATAGATAACATCCACTGCCATTCCTTCATCAATTATCTTCGTTACTTCCTCCAAAAACTCAATCAAATTAGTGAGACCAGACCTCCCCTTCACAAAACCATGCTGTCTCTCGCTAATAAGTCCATTTGTTTCCAAATGGGAGTAAATCCTGTCCCGAAGAACCCTCTCTAATAATTTCCCTACCACTGACGTAAGGCTCACCGGCCTATAATTTCCTGGATTATCCTTGCTACCATTCTTAAATAAAATAACGACATTGGCTATTCTCCAGTCCTCTGGGACCTCCCCTGTAGCCAATGAGGATGCAAAGATTTCTGTCAAGGCCCCAGCAATTTCTTCCCTTGCCTCCTCAGTATTTTGGGGTAGATCCCATCAGGCCCTAGGGATTTATCTACCTTAATGCTTTGCAAGACACCCAACACCTCCTCCTTTTTGATAATGAGGTTACTGAGACTATCTACACTCCCTTTCCTAGGCTCCTCATCCACCAAGTCCTTCTCTTTGGTGAATATTGATGCAAAGTACTCATTTAGTACCTCGCCCATTTCCTCTGGCTCCACACGTCGATTCCCTTCTCCGTCCTTGAGTTGGCCAACCTTTTCCCTGGTTACGCTCTAGCTCTTTATATCTGTATAATAAGCCTTGGGATTTTCCTTAATCTTGTTTGCCAATGACTTCTCATAACCCCTTTTAGCCCTCCTGATTCCTTGCTTAATTTCCTTCCTACTGTTTTTATATTCCTCAAGGGATTCGTCTGTTCCTAGCCTTCCAGCCCTTATGAATGCTTTCTTTTTTTTTTGAAGAGGCTGACAATATCCCGCGTTATCCAAGGTTCCCGAAATCTGCCAAACATATCCTTCTTCCTCACAGGAACATGCTGGACCTGGATTCTAAACAACTGACGCTTGAAATACTCCCGCAGGTCAGATGTTGATTTACCTTCAAGCAGCCGTCCCCAATCTAAATTCTTCAGTTCCTGCCTAATATTGTTATAATTAGCCTTGCCCCAATTTAGTACCTACACCCGAGGACTACTCTTATCCTTATCCACAAGTATATTAAAACTTATGGAATTATGGTCACTGTTCCCGAAATGCTCCCCTACTAATACTTCGACCACCTGGCCGGGCTCATTCCCCAATACCAGGTCAAGTGCGACCCATCCCTAGTTGGACTGTCACGTATTGTTTCAAGAAGCCCTCCTGGATGCTCCTTACAAATTCTGCCCCTTCCAAGCCCGTAGCACTAAGTGAGTCCCAGTCAATGCAGGGGAAGTTAAAATCACCCACCACTACAACCCTGTTACCTTTACATCTTTCCAAAATCTGTCTACATATCTGCTCCTCTACCTCCCGCTGGCTGTTGGGAGGCCTGTAGTAAATGCCCAACATCGTGACTGCACCCTTCCTATTCCTGAGCTCCACCCATATTGCCTCGCTGCATGACCCCTCCGATGTGTCCTCCCGCAGTACAGCTGTGATACTCTCCTTAACCAATAATGCAACACCCCCACCCCTTTTACATCCCCCTCTGCTCCGCCTGAAGCTTCTAAATGCTGGAATATGTAGCTGCCAATCCTGTCGTTTCCTCAACCAAGTCTCTGTAATATCAACAACATCATAGTTCCAAGTACTGATCCAAGTTCTAAGTTCATCTGCCTTATCTGTAATACTTCTTGCATTGAAACAAATGCACTTCGACCTCCAGTCCCGCTGTTCTCCGCAATATCTCCCTGCCTGCTCTTCCTCTTAGTCTTACTGGCCTTATTTACTGGTTCCCCTTCATTTATTTCAGTTGCTGTCCTACTGCTCTGGTTCCCCACCACACCCCACCCCCCCACCCCGGCCCGCCACACGAGTTTAAACCCTCCCGCGTTACGCTAGCAAACCTCGCAGTCAGGATATTTGTGCCCCTCCAGTTTAGATGCAACCCGTCCTTCTTGTACAGGTCCCATCTGTCCCTGAAGAGATCCCAATGGTCCAGATATCTGAAACCCTCCCTTCTGCACCAGCTGTTCAGCTACGTGTTTATCTGCACTATCTTCCTATTTCTGGCCTCACTGGCACGTGGCACAGGGAGGAATACCGAGATTACAACCCTAGTGGTCCTGTTTTTTAACTTTCTACCTAACTCCCAAAACTCCCCCTGCAGGACATCTTTGTGGAGTTGTGCTAGACGAAATGCTGTCTCATGCGGGCTTCAATTGTTCATACACTAACATGTCCAGCCATTGGAAGTTCATGGGCTAATCTTAATATTTCTTTAAGCTACCTCAGCGGCACCACTATCTTCTGAACCGCTATCTGCTCTTCATCCGCATATCTGTGAGGAATTCTTCACTTCCTCATTAGCACATCATTCTTTAAATAGTCGCCCTCTGGAGCTCGCTCTGCTTCAGCTTTGGTTTGGACAGTCTGTGCTTTGTTAGCACTGGGTCGGGTCACTGAGCCTCAACTAAGGAAGATCTATTAAACACATCCTTTGGGTCCTCTAACTTCCCATAGAAGATTTCATACAACCATACAGTAGGGTCATCCTTCTGCAGTGTCAGTTCAGCAGCCTCTAGTGGGAATTGTTTGGCCACGGATCGAGTCACCACACTATCAGGGAGAATGCCGGCGACATTCTCCTGTAACTGCTCTGGGTCCCTGAACTCTTTTGTTCTCGCTAGAACCAATGAGGAAGTTGCAACCTTTTCCCCGACCAGATCATTATCCAAGAGCAGGTCGATCCATTCACCGGTAAACTAGGTATAATCCCATGGTTAGCAGTCCTGAAATTGGTTGGACTCAAAGTGCACCCGATTTATACGTATGGTCACATACAGTCTTCTGATGTTATTCTGTAACACTCTAGCAGTCACTGCACTCTCTGGAGGAACGGTCAGGCATTTTCCCAGCAGAAGGGATTGTGAGGCCCCTGTATCTCTGAGTATGACTAAGGTCTTGCTTGCCTCACGCGAGAGGTATGGGGTCACTTTCCCATGGGATACAAATTCGTGGGAACTCTCATGGATTTTGTCAAGTTTTCCCATATGCTCAGATGCAGGTTTACTGTGTCTGACTGCTGCAGTTAAAGGCACAGTCTGATCATTCCATCAGCTGGTGGACCGTGATTAATCCTACATGTACTCCTCATCACTTCCAGCATTCAGCTCGATTGTGACCTGCCTTATTACAGTGGAAACTCCTGCTCTCAGTACCATCCTATTTAGCCTGACAAAGGGCCCCTATGTCTCCAGCGTTTCCTTCTTGCCCAGGGATGTTCGGGCTGCTATAACCCTCCCACCTTTTGTTCTTGGATCTTTGGGGGTATCTAGCAAAGGGGTTTCCCTTGGGGTACAGCCTTGTGTACAAGGAAAAATCATCATTCAGAATTGCAACCTGTCTGGCTCTTTGAACCTTGTTTTCCTCTTTGTGGGTTTACTGGGAAGGGGGAGTTTTTGCACTTATCGAGAAGGATCACCACTCTGAGGTTTACATGTGTGGGCTGTACCTTGAGTGTCCGTATCCACTGGTCAAAGGCAAACGTAAAAGCGGACTGTAAAGGCTTCGATAGAGATGTAAAAAGGAAACGCTTAGCTAAGCCAAATGTGGGTGCATTACAGGCAGAGTTCAGTGAATTTATGATGGGAAATAGAGAAATGGCAGCGAAGCTAAATGATCACTTTGTGTCTGTCTTCACTGAGGAAGATACATGAAATCTCCCAGAATTAGAAATCCAAGCAACTAGGAGATTGAGAAAGTGAAGGAAATTAATATTCATAAGAAGGTTGTATTGGACAAATCTATGGGACTGAAGGTTGATAATTCCCTAGAACCTGATATTCTGCATCCCAGAGTGTTGAAAGAGGTATCTATGGAGATAATAGATGCATTGTTTTACTTTAGTTTAGAGATGCAGCACTGAAACAGGAACTTCGGCCCACGGAGTCTGTGCCGACCATCAACCACCCATATTCGTACCACATCCCCGCCTATTCCTATATTTCCCTACCTCCTACCTATACTAGGGGCAATTTGTAATGGCCAATTTACCTACTAACCTGCAAGTCTTTTGGCTTGTGCGGGGAAACCGGAGCACCCGGAAAAAACCCACGCAGACACAGGGAGAACTTGCAAACTTAACACAGGCAGCACTCAGAATTGAACACGGGTCGCTGGAGCTGTTGCTGCGGTGCTAACCACTGCGCCACTGTGCCGCCCTTTGGTGGATTTCCTCCAAAGTTCTATAGTTTCTGGAGCTGTCTCTGCTGATTGGACAGTCACAAATGTCACCCCACTATTTGGGAAGTGGCAGAGAGAGAGAAAACAGGGAATTACAGACCTGTTAGCCTTACAACAGTCGTTGCGAAAATGCGTGAATCTATTCTAAAGGATGTGATAAATGAACACTTGGATAATAATAATGTAGTTGGGCATAGTCAAGATGGATGTATGAATGGGAAATAATTTTGACGAATCATTTGGTGCTTTTGAGGATGTTACTAACGGAATTGATAAAGGGGAGTTGGCGAATTGTCGTATACTTGGATTTTCAGCAAAATTTTGTTAAACTCCCCCACAGGAGGTTTCTTATCAAAATTGAAGCACATGGGATAGGAGGTAATATGCTGACATGGATTAAGGATTGATTAACAGTCATAATGTACAGAGTAGGAATAAACAGGCCGTTCTCTATTTAGAAAGCTGTGACTAATGGGGTACCACAGGGATCAGTGCCTGGGCCCCAGACGTTCACTATATATATCAATGATTTGGATGTGAGGACCAAAGTAATATTTCCAGGTTTGCGGATGACACAACACTAGGTGGGAATGTGTGTTGCGAGGAAGGTGCAAAGCTACTTTAAGGGGACTTGGACCGACTTAGCGAGTGGGCAAGAACGTGGCAGATGGAATATAATATGGATAAATGTGAGGTTATCCATTTTGGTAGGAGGCAGAGATGTGAAGAGTATTTCTTAAAAAGCAAGAGATTAGAACGTGTAGATGTACAAAGGGACCTGGGTGCCTCGTCAATAAGTCCCTGAAAGCGAGCAGACAGCTGCAGCAAGCAATTTGGAAGGCTATTGCTATGTTAGCCTTTATTGTAAGAGGTTATGAGTACAGGAGTAGTGAAGACTTACAGAAATTATAAGGAATCTTGGTTAGACCGCACCTGGAGTACTGTGTAGACTTTTGGTTCCCTTACCTTAGGAAGGATATCATTGCCATAGAGGTAGTTCAATGAAGATTCACCAGACTTGTTCCCGGGATGGCGGGACTGTCCTTTGAAGAGAGGTTATTGGAACTGGTCCTGTATTCTGTCGAGTTTCGACGAATGAGAGGTGATCTCATGGAAATTTACTAAATACTTATAGGGATAGACAGGGTAGATGCAGGTAAGATTTTTTTTTTCCTGGTTGGGGAATCTAGAACCAGGGGACACAATTTCAAAATAAGATAACAACCACTTATGACAGAGATGAGGAGAACTTTCTTTTCTCAGAGGGTTGTGAATCTTTGAATCTCTCTACCCCAGAGGGCTGTGGAAGCTCAGTCACTGAGTATGTTTAAAGCAGAGATTGACAAATTTCTAAATGCTAGTGACATAATGGGAAATGGGGATAGTGTGGGGAGAAAAAGGTATTGAAGTGGATGATCAGCCATGATCATATTGAATGGTCGGGCAGACCCGGTGGGCCGAATGTCCTACTCCTGCTCCTATATTCTGAAGCTGCTTAACTCTTTCAAACTCGAGGTAAGTTTGGTCAAACTGCTTTCGGAGAGTTCAGTATTTTGGGCGCTTTGCTTCCGTTACTATCTCATATGCGCCCAGGATAGCATTTTTAGTCATCACATAATCTAAAGAATTTTCATCTGGCAACAGTAAACAAATCTCATGGGCTTTTCCTGTTAGTTTGGCTTGTCAAAACAGCGTCCAGCTCTCAGCTGGCCATTTCAGCTGCTTTGCAAGTTTTGAAAAGCGTCGACAAATGCTGCCACAACCCACTCATTGAACTTTGGAATGAATTGGGAGAACTTTCAGAACTCATCACATGATCCTGAGCTACAGGTAGCTCCCTCACTAGCTGTGCCTTCACTGGGTGTACTGGGTCTTCCTCTAGTTGTTTGACCCACCTTAGCTCCTTTTCCACCTTCTCCTTCTGGAACACTCTTTCTTTTCACCTTTCCTGACACTCACGCAAGTCTTTCTCTCACTCTTGAATTCTAATTCCAGTCTCTTCTGTTCTAGTTTTACCTAGCTACATTATTCTATCTGATAGTGATTCTAAACCTGTTTGAGTCTTCAGATTCAAGTGAAAAATGGTTGGGCACAAGGCTTAGGATTTCGGGGTTGTTAGCCTTTGGACGGAGAGTAATTCCTAACTACCTAGTTACATTGCTCAACTTATCAACAGACAGGGCTTTCAACCTGTTCCAAGTCACTTCACTCTGTGTGTAACACCTTTATTGCGAATGTAACTCTTTTATTCAAAACGTAAGGAAACAAAAAACAGGAAACTACAGGCCAGTTAGCTTCACATCTGCCTTAGGTAAAATGTTAAAAGGTATTCTTCAAGACGGTATAGCCAGCACTTAGAAAAATTCGAGGTAATCAGGCAGAGGCAACCTGGTTTTATGAAAGGGTAAATATGCTTAACCAATATATTGGAGTTCTTTGAAGAAGTAACATGTTCCGGGGATAAAAGGAAACTGGTGGATGCATTGTACTTAGATTTCCAGAACTCATTTGTTAAGGTGCCCCATCAAATGTTATTGTGGAAAATAGAAGCTCATGGTGTCGGTGTTGACACATTGGCATGGATGGAAGATTGAATAGCTAATAGGAAACAGCGTGTAAGCATAAATGGGTCATTTTCTGGTTGGCAAGATAAAACGAGTGGTCTGCCATCAGGATCAGTGTGGGGGCCTCAACTTGTTGCGATTTATATAAATGACTGAGATGAAGGGACCGAAGGTATAGTTGGTACATTTGCTGATGACAGAAATACAGGTAGGAAATTAGGTTGTGAAAAGGTCATAGGGACCTACACGGGAATATAGATAGATTAAGTGAACGGTAAAAGACCTGGCAAATGCAGTATAATGTGAGGAAGTGTGAAATTTGTCCACTTTGGCAAAAATAATTTTTAAAAATAAACATATTATCTAAATGGTGAGAGATTGCAGAACTCTGAGATGCAGAGGGATCTGGGTATCCGAGTGCACGAATCTGCAGGTACAACAAGTAATTAGGAAAGTTATCATTTATTTCAAGAGAAATTGAATAAAAAAGTAAGGGAGGACATGCTTCAGTTGTACAGGGCATTGATGAGACGATATGTGGAGTATTGTGTACAGTACTGGTCTCCTTAATTAAGGAAAGATGTAACTGCTTTGGAGGCAGTGCAGAGAAGGTTTACAGGACCAGTAGTTAAATTGGCGGGTTGTCTTATGAGGAAACAGTGGACAGGACAGGCTGTATCCGCTGGAGTTTAGAAGAGTAAGAGGCGACTTTTTTGAAATAAATAAAATATTGAGGGATCTTGACAGGGTGGATGTGGAAAGGAGGTTTCCCCTTTTGGGAGAAGCTACAATTAGTGGCAACTGTTTAAATGTAAGGGGCCACCCATTTAAAACAGAGACGAGGAGAGTTTTATTTCAGAGAGTTGACTCTGGAATTCTCTTCCTCAAAAGGCAGTGGAAGCAGAGTCTTTAAATATTTGTAAGGCACAGGTAGATAGATTCTTGATAAGTAAGGTGGCGAAAGGTTATTCGGGGTAGGCAGGAATGTGGAGTTGAGGTTACCATCAGATCAGTCATGATGATATTGAATGGCAGAGCAGGCTCGAGGGGCCGAATGGCCTACTACTGCTCCTAATTCATATGTTCATATGTTCTTATGTTGTGGCTTAGGAAGGCCCTGGCTTCGGATGTGGACATTTTGGTTTTCTAGCAGTGAAAACCACAATAAAACCTGCATTGACATTTTTCTTTGCTCAGGATCAATTGTTTTTCCAACTTCCAATTTCTCGTTTATTCTTGGGTTATGATAACTCGAATCTCCACATTTCTGTTGCAGCTGGGTGAGGAGGAGTCCCAGGCTCCCCTGTTATGCTTACTCTTATGTGACCAGAACAGGGGTTATTCCTTTTTAGCAGTGAACGTGCTGACCACTTCAGTGCGGATTTCACCTTTTCCCTTTGTTGTGTTTGTGAAAGAACTAATCAGACAGATTGTCTTGAGTTTAGATGAGTTTATTATACGTAGCAATCCAAACTGCATATCAATAAAATAATAAAAATATTCACCACACATTCACGCACACACTCACATGAGTATCACACACAAATAAATTACAGAGTGAGAAGTTGATTTGTTTTGAGTTAACGTGCAGAATAAATAAAAAAAAATAGTCTGTGACGTTGGATAATTCAGTGGTCTGCGCTTTTGCCACCCTTATTTTCGGGTTTCATGTCATCTGCAAGAGTTGATTTTTTGTAATGGATGTCTCTGTCACTTATTTGTCTATCTATATGACAGGAACAGCACTGGTTCTAATACCGACCCCTGAGAAACTCCCCCACCTACCCCAGTCTGAACAATGACTATTCACCAGTTCTCTCTGCTTTATATCCATGAGCCAGTGCCATATCCACCCTATCACTGTCACATTAATCCATGTGTTCCATTTTTCATAACAAGTCTATGAAATATCGTTTGATCACCAGGCCTTTTGAAAGTCCATATACATAACACAAAACACGCTATCCTATTCAATACTCACAGTTGCGTCCTCAACGAATTCCATCAATATTATCAGCAATGATTTTCCATTGACCTATCCGTGCTGCTTGTCATTTATTAGCCCATGGTTTTTGCATGAAAAATATATTTTTGTGCTGGGTTATGACATCTAGAAATGTCCAACCACCGGCATTGGACTGACTGGTCAGTAGTTACAGGGTTTATCTAATTTATCCTTTTGTAAACAGGGTATAACATCTACGACCCTCCAGTCCTCTGTCATCACTCCCATATCCTAAGATGATTGAAAGATTCTGGCCCGTGCCTCTGCTATTTGCACCATTCGTTCCCTCAGCAACTCTCATACACCCCACCTCATACAGCCTACTAGGCTAGATGGGATTGAGATTCACAAGGAGGAGGTGTTAGCAATTTTGGAAAGAGTGAAAATAGATAAGTCCCCTGGGCCAGATGGGATTTATCCTAGGATTCTCTGGGAAGCCAGGGAGGAGATTGCAGAGCCGTTGTTGTTGATCTTTAAGTCGTCATTGTCGACAGGAGTAGTGCCGGAGGACTGGAGGATAGCAAATGTTGTCCCCTTGTTCAAGAAGGGGAGTAGAGACAGCCCTGGTAATTATAAACCTGTGAGCCTTACTTCGGTTGTGGGTAAAATGTTGGAAAAGGTTATAAGAGACAGGATTTATAATCATCTTGAAAAGAATAAGTTAATTTGCGATAGTCAGCACGGTTTTGTGAAAGGTAGGTCGTGCCTCACAAACCTTATTGAGTTTTTCGAGAAGGTGACCAAACAGGTGGATGAGGGTAAAGCCGTGGATGTGGTGTATATGGATTTCAGTAAGGCGTTTGATAAGGTTCCCCACGGTAGGCTATTGCAGAAAATATGGAAGTATGGGGTTGAAGGTGATTTAGAGCTTTGGATCAGAAATTGGCTAGCTGAAAGAAGACAGAGGGTGGTGGTTGATGGCAAATGTTCATCCTGGAGTTTAGTTACTAGTGGTGTACCGCAAGGTTCTGTTTTGGGGCCACTGCTGTTTGTCATTTTTATAAACGACCTGGATGAGGGTGTAGAAGGGTGGGTTAGTAAATTTGCGGATGACACGAAGGTCGGTGGAGTTGTGGATAGTGTCGAAGGGTGTTGTAGGGTACAGAGGGACATAGATAGGCTGCAGATCTGGGCTGAGAGATGGCAAATGGAGTTTAATGCGGAGAAGTGTGAGGTGATTCACTTTGGAAGGAGTAACAGCAATGCAGAGTACTGGGCTAATGGGAAGATTCTTGGCAGTGTAGATGAGCAGAGAGATCTTGGTATCCAGGTACATAAATCCCTGAAAGTTGCTACCCAGGTTAATAGGGCTGTTAAGAAGGCATATGGTGTGTTAGCCTTTATTAGTAGGGGGATCGAGTTTCGGAGCCACGAGGTCATGATGCAGCTGGACAAAACTCTGGTGCGGCCGCACCTGGAGTATTGCGTGCAGTTCTGGTCACCGCATTGTCGGAAGGATGCGGAAGCTTTGGAAAAGGTGCAGAGGAGATTTACTAGGATGTTGCCTGGTATGGAGGGAAGGTCTTACGAGGAAAGGTTGAGGGACTTGAGGTTGTTTTCGTTAGAGAGAAGGAGGAGGAGAGGTGACTTAATAGAGACATACAAGATAATCAGAGGGTTAGATAGGGTGGATAGTGAGAGTCTTTTTCCTCGGATGAGGATGGCAAACACGAGGGGACATAGCTTTAAGTTGAGGGGTGAAAGATATAGGACAGATGTCAGAGGTAGTTTCTTTACGCAGAGAGTAGTAGGGGCGTGGAACGCCCTGCCTGCAACAGTAGTAGACTCGCCAACTTTAAGGGCATTTAAGTGGTCATTGGATAGACATATGGATGTAAATGGAATAGTGTAGGTCAGATGATCGGCGCAACATCGAGGGCCGAAGGGCCTGTACTGCGCTGTAATATTCTAATTCTAATTCCATCCAGACTGGGTAAATATTCTACTTTATTGTGGTACAAAAAATGTTGGATTGAAAGGGGTTAACTGAAACTCTTTGTTCAGTAACTGTAAATAATGTCAGTCTCCATGGGCCCTAATTGTGTCACTGGAGGGTTTCCATCTTCTAATAATAAGGAGCTCCTTTCAATACGTTATCACATAGTGTCAGCGGGAGCATCATCCCCGGAACTAAGAGGGATCAAAGGCTTCAAAGAGAGAGAGGATAGATCAGAATCTGAGAACGATAGATTGGAATGTTACAACAATGGGTCGGAATCTGAGAACAATAGATTGGAATGTTACAACAACGAGAAGCAGGGGTTTCTCTGATTGGTTTGGGCTGGTTACTGCAGATTACTTTTGGCTAACATTAGATAATCGGATCTATTTTGCACTGAAGATGATTCAAATGATTTACTATCCCATCCTCGCTATTATTGGTGTCCCTGGTAAGTCTCTGTATCCAACTATTAGATCTACAAACCATAGTTCACTGATTTAAAGTTCTTGTAATATAAACCTTGGGCATACTGAAGCCATTGACTTTAATCTCTGTCACAAACTCCATTCCTTATCCACAGTCTGCATTAACCTCGCTGACCAATGTCTGAGGCTGAAACAGATTGATTGCAATCTCTGTTTTCCATTTAAACCTGAGCTGAGTTCATCTCCATATTCTCTCCATCGCCAACCCTGCATATTACCGCCTCTGTAATATTACCCTCTCCACCTCTGCCTCACCCCATCTGCTGCATAAACCCTCATCCCTGCCTTTGTTCAATCCACACTTGAATATTCCAATTCTATCCTGGTCACCCTTCCAGTTACAAACCTCCATAACCCATAGCCCATCTAGAACTCTGCTGCCTGAATCCTAACTGACACTAAATCCCAATAACCCATCACCCTTGTGCCTTCTGATCTACTTTGGATCCCTTTCTGGCAGCACCTTAATTTTAATATTCTCATTCCTCTGTTTGAATCCCTCCATGGCCTCACCCCTCCATATTAGCCCCATTCCCCTCTCCCTTCACATATTCTTGAAAATCCGATGGTTTTGAGTCGTTTTCCAATTCCCTTTTTAAAGTAAGTTCCTTTTCCTCTCTATCTCTGTGGTGATATTTTTACTCCATGGTGACATTGGTGCCAATGTTACTGAAAGCTGGATCTGTAAAATGATGTGAACTGGACAGCCAGCCACTTCAAGTCTGGTCAACACAGTTCCCCATGCTGGACAGGGTTTTTAGTGTGGCCAGCACAGTACAAAATGCTGGACAGTGCTTTAGTGTGGTCAGCACTGTGCCCCATGTTGGGCAGGGCTCGAGGGTGATTAGCACAGTGCCCCAAGCTGGACAGGGCTCTGGTGTGATCAGTACAGTGCCCCATGCTGGGCATTGATCAAGCCCAGTCATGCCATGTATGCCCTGCTAGTATGCCCAGTGTACAGGCTGTTGAGAGTAGTGAGGTAGGGGATAAGGTTACAGGGACGCAAGAGGGCACTGGCAATCAAGAACTTGGTTAAAAGTGTGTCTACTCCAACGCCAGGAGCATCCGGAATAAGGTGGGTGAGCTTGCAGCATGGGTTGGTACCTGGGATCCTGATGTTGTGGCCATTTCAGAGACAGGGGTAGAGCAGGGGCAGGAATGGATGTTGCAGGTTCCGGGATTTAGATGTTTCAGTAAGAACAGAGAAGAGGGTAAAAGAGCGGGGGGCGGGGGCGGGGTGTGGCATTGTTAATCAAGGAAAGTATTACAGTGGCAGAAAGGACGTTTGAGGACTCGTCTACTGAGGTAGTATGGGCCGAGGTTAGAAACAGGAGAGGAGAGGTCACCCTGTTGGGAGTTTTCTATAGACCTCCGAATAGTTCCAGAGATGTAGAGGAAAGGATAGCGAAGATGATTCTCGACAGGAGCGAGAGTAACAGGGTAGTGGTTATGGGGGACTATAACTTCCCAAATATTGACTGGAAATACTATAGTTCGAGTACTTCAGATGGGTCTATTTTTGTCCAGTGTGTGCAGGAGGGTTTTCTGACACAGTATGTGGACAGGCCAACCAGGGGCGATGCCACATTGGATTTGGTACTGGGTAATGAACCCGGCCAGGTGTTCGATTTAGATGTAGGTGAGCACCTTGGCGATAGTGATCACAATTCGGTTAGGTTTACCTTAGCGATGGGCAGGGACAGGTATATACCGCAGGGCAAGAATTATAGCTGGGGGAAAGGAAATTATGACGCGATTAGGCAAGATTTAGGATGTGTAGGACGGGGAAGGAAACTGCAGGGGATGGGCACAAACGAAATGTGGAGCTTATTCAAGGAGCAGCTAATGCTTGTCCTTGATAATTATGTACCTGTCAGGCAGGGAGGAAGTTGTCGAGCGAGGGAGCCGTGGTTTACTCAAGAAGTGAAGCGCTTGTCAAGAGGAAGAGGGCGGCTTATGTTAGGATGAGACGTGAAGGCTCAGTTAGGGCGCTTGAGAGTAACAAGCTAGCCAGGAAGGATCTAAAGGGAGGGCTAAGAAGAGCAAGGAGAGGATACGAGAAGTCATTGGCGGATAGGATCAAAGAAAACCCTAAGGCTTTCTATAGGTATATCAGGGATAAACGAATGATAAGAGTTAGAACAGGGCCAATCATGGATAGTAGTGGGAAGTTGTGTGCGGAATCAGAGGAGTTAGGGGAAGCGTTAAATGAATATTTTTCGTCAGTATTTACAGTAGAAAAAGAAAATGTTGCCGAGGAGATTACTGAGATACAGCCTACTAGGCTAGATGGGATTGAGATTCACAAGGAGGAGGTGTTAGCAATTTTGGAAAGAGTGAAAATAGATAAGTCCCCTGGGCCAGATGGGATTTATCCTAGGATTCTCTGGGAAGCCAGGGAGGAGATTGCAGAGCCGTTGTTGTTGATCTTTAAGTCGTCATTGTCGACAGGAGTAGTGCCGGAGGACTGGAGGATTGCAAATGCTGTCCCCTTGTTCAAGAAGGGGAGTAGAGACTGCCCTGGTAATTATAGACCTGTGAGCCTTACTTCGGTTGTGGGTAAAATGTTGGAAAAGGTTATAAGAGACAGGATTTATAATCATCTTGAAAAGAATAAGTTAATTTGCGATAGTCAGCACGGTTTTGTGAAAGGTAGGTCGTGCCTCACAAACCTTATTGAGTTTTTCGAGAAGGTGACCAAACAGGTGGATGAGGGTAAAGCCGTGGATGTGGTGTATATGGATTTCAGTAAGGCGTTTGATAAGGTTCCCCACGGTAGGCTATTGCAGAAAATACGGAAGTATGGGGTTGAAGGTGATTTAGAGCTTTGGATCAGAAATTGGCTAGCTGAAAGAAGACAGAGGGTGGTGGTTGATGGCAAATGTTCATCCTGGAGTTTAGTTACTAGTGGTGTACCGCAAGGTTCTGTTTTGGGGCCACTGCTGTTTGTCATTTTTATAAACGACCTGGATGAGGGTGTAGAAGGGTGGGTTAGTAAATTTGCGGATGACACGAAGGTCGGTGGAGTTGTGGATAGTGTCGAAGGGTGTTGTAGGGTACAGAGGGACATAGATAGGCTGCAGAGCTGGGCTGAGAGATGGCAAATGGAGTTTAATGCGGAGAAGTGCGAGGTGATTCACTTTGGAAGGAGTAACAGCAATGCAGAGTACTGGGCTAATGGGAAGATTCTTGGTAGTGTAGATGAGCAGAGAGATCTTGGTATCCAGGTACATAAATCCCTGAAAGTTGCTACCCAGGTTAATAGGGCTGTTAAGAAGGCATATGGTGTGTTAGCCTTTATTAGTAGGGGGATCGAGTTTCGGAGCCACGAGGTCATGATGCAGCTGTACAAAACTCTGGTGAGGCCGCACCTTGAGTATTGCGTGCAGTTCTGGTCACCGCATTATAGGAAGGATGTGGAAGCTTTGGAAAGGGTGCAGAGGAGATTTACTAGGATGTTGCCTGGTATGGAAGGAAGGTCTTACGAGGAAAGGCTGAGGGACTTGGGGTTGTTTTCGTTAGAGAGAAGGAGGAGGAGAGGTGACTTAATAGAGACATACAAGATAATCAGAGGGTTAGATAGGGTGGATAGTGAGAGTCTTTTTCCTCGGATGAGGATGGCAAACACGAGGGGACATAGCTTTAAGTTGAGGGGTGAAAGATATAGGACAGATGTCAGAGGTAGTTTCTTTACGCAGAGAGTAGTAGGGGCGTGGAACGCCCTGCCTGCAACAGTAGTAGACTCGCCAACTTTAAGGGCATTTAAGTGGTCATTGGATAGACATATGGATGTAAATGGAATAGTGTAGGTCAGATGATCGGCGCAACATCGAGGGCCGAAGGGCCTGTACTGCGCTGTAATATTCTAAATTCTAAATTCTAAAATTCTAAATTCTAAAATAAGGAGGGGTTTGAAGTGACGTCAACCAGCCAATCTGACAGGTTTGAGGCTCCTCTTTGAAACTTGGTCTGTGCATGTCCACTGTTGGTCACTCTCAGCACAAGGAAAAATCTCTCGCGTTGTTTAAAAGGACCAGGCATCCTGGTCCTGAATATTGACGGGTATATGAAATTCAAGAAAAGGAAGCAAGGTAGAGGTGGAGGAGTAACACTGTTAATCAAGGATGTGTCATGAAGACCCCCAAAAGGCATGATTTAGGCTTTTTTTATCATATCAACATCGATTTTAAAGAGTTGCTGTCGTGAAGAGATGACCTGGTTGAAGAGCAATGGCTGGAAGAACATTTGGATACTAAGAGGTAGTGCTTGGAGAGAAAAACAAAATAATTGCTCTCTGATTCAATGAACAGAGATAGATCTGGGCAATGGTGATCCACATCTTGTAGATGTTAGAGACAGAAGTATGCTCCCCCTCCCCCTGCAGTCTGAGCTTTGAAACCCACAAACACAAGTGTTTGTTGAAAAAAACTTAGTCACATGACTAACCGACTGGCCATCTTTCAGTTTTGAATTGTGCTCACAGTACAGTTTTGGTCAGACTGCAGTTTTGCAACGGAACCTGGCGCAAGAAAGCCTCTCTCCTGGCAGGCTCTCGCTCACTTTCTCACAAGCCTTCGGACCCACTGAAGACACATAAACCTCAAAAGAGAAAAGACTCCTACATTGAAACAACTTAAAGTGTGCACTGGGCCCCAACGAACAGCAGGACTTTCCAGCGACCAGTTCAAAGGACTACAAGCGCAATATATCTATTGCTTACACTTGTCCCCTTTATTCTTTTCTACATTTTCTGTCTCTATCTGCGTGTGTGTTTATCTAGCGAGCGTGGTCGTGTTGCATATTCATTGTCATTCACCGAATTAGAGTTTAAGATTAATAAACTTCCACCTTTCTTGTTCAAATCTAATAAAACTGTCTAATTGATGCATTTCCCTTATAATTGGAAGAGGTAAACAAGGATTCACTAAGGGGGAGCTAAAGCACAGTGCTGTTAAACGTTAAGCCCTATTATGGTTAAACTAGGCAAAGGCTGAGAGAAAACCCCAAGACCCCTTTCTCACCTGGTCGTAACAGAAATCTGGGGACTAGCGACCTAGATTTGACCCAAAGGCAATCGAGAAATTGAAAGCGGGAAGTCAATTAGATCCCATTCAAAAAAAGAGAAACGGTCCGAATACAAGTTTTCTTGTGGCTGTGTGTGCAAGAAAAAATAACATTTCTGTGACTGAAGATAGCAGCTCCCCATGCCAGGGTGAAGTAAATTGGGATAAGTTGAAAGCACTGTCGATGGAGGAGTTGAGGAAAATGGGTGAGCAGTGTGGGGTCTTAGTACGTGGCAAGTTTTGGAAGTCTGAACACATAAGACTAGTGGCCAACCATTGTTCCCTTGAATCTGAAGAAGCAAAAATAGAGTTCGAAGTAGACTCCGACAAGGTGTAGCCATCAAAGTTACAATTTGAACAGAGGAAACCTGAATTAGTAAAACAAGAAAGAGAGAGAAAGAAAGTGAGAAAAGAGAGAAAGAGGGAGAGAGGCGAGAGAGAAAAAAAAGATTCTTGCAGGAGGAACGTGGAGAAAAAGAAAGACAGGAAAAAGAAAGTGAGAGGGAGGAGAGAGAATGAGGGAAAAATACCTTCCACCAAGAATGTGAAGAGGGAAAGCTGAGTTGACCTGGGTTAACTAGGGGCGACAGAGTAACCCCAGTGAAAGCATGGCCAATATAAAGGACCGTAATTCAGGGCTGGGTACTGAATTGTTAAAACATTCCCAACTGATCCCAAAATTCAATGAGGGAGACGTGGGAGTGTTTTTTTCTGTCTTTTGAAAAACTGGAAGTGCAGTTAAAGTGGTCAGCTGAGGCTTGGACACTCCTGCTACAAAGTAAGCTAACCAGAAATGCCCATGAGGTTTATTGCATGTTGCCAGATGAGGGTTCATCAGGTTATGAGGTGAGAAAAGTAATTATCCTCGGGGCATATGAGTTATTACCAGAAGCCTATCGCCAAATGTTTAGAACCCTCAAGAAGCAAGATGATCAAACGTATCTGGAGTTTGAGAGAAATAAGCAGTTGGATTTTGCCCAGTGGATGAGGGCTCTTAAAGCGTAGCTCAGCTATGAGAATCTCAGAGAGGTAATTTTGCTCGAGAAATTTATAAACTCTATCCACTCTCCATAAAGGCACATGTCGCGGAATTGATGGTTCATAGAGTCCGACAAGCTGCAATGCTGATTGATGAGTTTGCTCTCATTTCTATGTACTGATGAGGAAATTGAGTTCTCTTCACAGTTCTGAGGGCAAGGAGTGGGCAGTGGTTCAACAGTTAGAGGTGCCGCAGAAGTACCGAGGAGAAATATTAAGAAGAGCCCACGAGCTTGCAATGGCTGTACATGCTGGTATATGAAATACTAAAACCAGCATGAGACAGCTGTTTGACTGGCCAAAACTCCACAAAGATGTGGTGGAGTAGTTTAAGAGTTGCCACACATGCCTGGTTGAGATGCAACCCCAACTTGTAGTGAAATCTAGACCCCAAAGTCCTGCATCAGTGTTTGGAGGATCCTACAGCAGACGGTTGTTGAACTGTAAGGGCCCTCTTCTGAGAACCAAAGGGGACAGGCAGGCACAAGGCTCCAAAAGATTAGAAAGGCAAGGGGGAAAAGGTTAAATGAATTCCGGGAGCAATCCTGGATGCAAACCCCTACTCTCGGGCCAGCGAACCCGGAAGAATTTGAAAAATTAGACCCCACATCTTCCTACGTAAATGCGAACACGAGAAGCACCCGACCAGAATTGCTAATAGCATTTACAGGAGCCTGCAAAGACAAAGGCAATCCACAAGAGGGCAGAGAAACATGAGGGTGGTGCCTCACACAGTGGAAGTGCCGCAGGCGAGTACAGAAGAATCTGGACAAATACCTGCAAACATGATTGTTCCAGAGGAAAAAGGGAAGATTAGCAAGGCATCCCCCCCCACCCCCCTCCGCCCCCACAGTCGGGGGGAAAAGGAACCGACTATTCCCTCAGATGAAAAGCCTTTGCATGATTCATCAAAGCACTGAAAGAGAGTTCAGAGTCTAACTGTCCACTGCTGACGCCCTTGAGCAGAACTCACATTTAGAGCTAATTAGTACTAACCCTGCTCCTGCAGACCTCAGCAAGAACAAAGATACCAGAGGCAGTCATGGAAATATGCAAACGGAAAAAACTTTCCCAAAAAACACAGGTTTATCGGGATGCCAAAAAAGGCAGTTTAAAGCAGCAGTGCGACCAAGAAAGGAACGGCTGTAATAATTGTTAGGATTTATGAATGAAAAAGAGAGATGCATGTGTGCTTTCCTGCACTTATCTTCTCTGTAGTCCCTTTTGATGAAATGCTGTTGTAAAAAAACTTGTTTCATTCCGCTGGATGTGGAGTTCTCATGAACACTCCCACCAGACAATAATGAGACGTATTAATTTCGTCATATGAACTTCAATTTTAAATGGTTGCTGGAGTGAAGCGGTGGCTTGTTTGAAGAATCCAAAAGTCATAGAGTTGTAGTGTTATACAGCACAGGAACAGGAACTTTTGCCCATCGTTTCCACAATGGCCATCAAGCACCGATCTATTCTCATCGCATTTTCCAGCACTTGGCCCATAGCCTTGTATTCTCTGGCGTTTCCAGTGTTCTTTAAAGAACATAGTTCTGTAATGCTGTTAGTGTTCATGTCTCTACGACCCGTTCAGGCAGCGTGTTCTAGATTCCAACCACCCTCTGAGTGAAAAATATTTCCAAGAATCCCCGCTAAAACCTTCTGCACCTTAAGGTAAATCGATTCCCACTGGTTATTGACACCTCTACTAAGGGAAAATCTTTCTTCCTTTCTACCCGATCTATGCCCCTCATAATCTTGTCTACAGTAAACAGTTCCCCCAACCCCCACCCAAGCTTTCTCTGCTCTAAGGAAAACATGTCGAGCCCACTGAGTCACTCTTCATAGCTGAAATGCATCATCCCAGGCAACATTCTGGTGAATTACCTCTGCACCCCCTCCAGTGTAATCACATCATACCGATAGTGTGGAGACCAGAACTGTACACAGTACTCCTGTTGTGGCCTAGCTAGCGTTTTGTGCAGCTCCATCATATCCTCTTTGCTCTTATATTCTGTGCCTCAGCATATCCCATATCCCATATGCCATCCAAACCAGCTTATCTACCTGTGCTGTTGCCTTCAGTGATCTATGTACAAGTACACCAAGGTCCCGCTGACCCTCTTTACTTTCTAGATTCCTGCCATCCATTGTATATTCCTTTGCCTTGTTCGTCCTCCCAAAATGCATCACCTAACACTTCTCAGGATTAAATTCAATTTACCACTGCTCTGCCCATCTTACTAACCCATCTATATTGTCGTGTAATCTAAGGCCTTCCTCCTCACTATTTATGACACCATCAATTTTCATGTCATCTGCGAACTTACTGATCATACCTCATATATACACGTCTAAATCATTAATGTACACTACAAACAGCAAGAGTCCCAGCGCAGGTCCCTGCAGCACAGCGCAAGCTTCCACTCGCAAAAAGAACCCGCGACCATTACCCTCTGACTCCTGCCTTTAAGTCAATTTTGGATCCAATTTGCTGAATTGCCCTGGATCCTATGGTCCCTTACCTTATTGACCAATTTCCCATGCGGGATCTTATCAAAAGCCTTACTGAAGTCCATGTAGACTACATCAACTGCTTTACCCTCATCTACACACCGAGTCACATTCCTCGAATAATTCAATCAAATTTGTTATACATGGTCTCCCCCTGACAAAGCCGTGCTGACAATTGTTGATTAATCCCTGCCTCTCCAAGTGGAGATTAATCCTGTCCCTCAGATTGTTTTCAATAGTTTGCCAACCACTGATGTTAGGCTCACCAGCCTGTAATTACCTGGATTATCCCTGCTACCCTACTTGAGTAATGGTAGCACTTTAACTGACGTCCCGTCCTCTGGTACCTCTCCTGTGACCAGGCAGTATTTGGAAATTTGCGGCAGAGCCCCTGGAATTAAAGGCTCACTTGGGTCTGTAAAAAGAACTGAACCGTGCCCGACAGAACCACATCTGACCCGAGCACAACCCGGCCCTCGTCCTTTCATTTTTCCCCCTGTCGGACCCGAATATCAGTTGACTTGCCTTCCGTTATTCACTTTATTGCTGATCTGCACAAGATTTAAATAACTGTACATAAACATCTCTCTAGTCAAAGGTGGAGCCACTTACCTATGATAGAGCGTGTCTGACCCAACCACAGCCGAGTCCAAATGCTGGACCCGAAAGTGAAAACCAACCCGACTCGAACCCGTCTCATGTCGTCGGGTCCCATTTTGTCGGTCCGGGTGACAGGCCTTTAACTACAATCTCCCCCTTTGCCTCACATAACAGCCAGGGATATATCACATCTGGGCCTGGGGATTTATCCACTTTTAAGCCTGTCAAACATCTCCTCCTTTCCTTTGTTATTTTTTCCAAATATATCACAATTCCCCTCCCTGATCGCAACACCTATATTGTCCTTCTCCACAGTGAACACAGATGAAAAGTAATCATTTAAAACGTCACCAATGTACTCCGGCTCCACACACAGATTGCCGCTTTGGTCCCTGCTGCGCCGTTCTATTTCCCTGGTTACCCTCTTTCCCTTAATATATTTATAAAACACCTTTGGATTTTCCATTAACTTGCCCACGAGTGTTTTTTTCACGACCCCTCTTCGCTCTCCTAATTACGTTTTAAGGACCTCCCTACACTTTCTATACTCCTCTCGGCCCTCCACTGTTTCCAGACCTCTGAATGGGCCATAACCCTCCTTTTTTCATTATCCAATCCTCTATACCCTTGACATCCAGGGTCCCCTGGACTTGTTGGTCCTACACCTCACCTTAAAGGGTCCATGTTGGCTCTGAACTCTCACTATTTCCTCTTTGAATGACTCCCACTGTTCTGATGTAGAATTTCCTGCAAGTAGCTGCTCCCAGTCTGCTTTGGCCTGATCCAGTTTTATCTTATTGAAATTGACCTTCCCCCAACTCAATACTTTTATTTCCAGTCCATCTTTATCCTTTTCCATAACTAACTTAATTCTTACAGAGTGATGGTCACTAGCCATGAAATGCTCCCCCCCCCCTCCACCAACCCCCGACTCTTCTACCACTTGTGCGGCGTCATTCCCTAGGATTAGGTCCAGTGCTTGCCTTTCATCGGTAGGACTTTCTACGTATTGGCTCAAAAAAGACTTCTGTATGCCCTTTAAGAATTCCACCCAAGTTAAGCATTTTCCAATAAGACTATCCCAGTTAATATTGGAGAAGTTGAAATCCCCTGCTATTATTACACTAATAGTTGCACACCTCTCTTAGATTTGCCGACATGTCTTCTCCTCTATCTCTTCCAAGTGTTTGGAGGCCTCTACTTCTTCTTTGGCCGCCTTATCTCGAGAGACAATGGGTATGCGCCTGGAGGTGGTCAGCGGTGTGTGGAGCAGCACCTGGAGTGGCTGAAAAGGCCAATTCTAGAGTGACAGGCTCTTCCACAGGTGCTGCAGAAAAAATTGTCGGGGCTGTTACACAGTTGGCTCTCCCCTTGTGCTTCTGTCATTTTTCATGCCAACTGCTAAGTCTCTTTTTATCGCCACACTTTAGCCCCGCCTTTATGGCTGCTCACCAGCTCTGGCGAACGCTGGCAACTGACTCCCACGACTTGTGATCAATGTCACAGGACTTCATGTCGCGTTTGCAGACGTCTTTAAAGCGGAGACATGGACGGCCGGTGGGTCTGATACCAGTGGCGAGCTCACTGCACAATGTGTCTTTGGGGATCCTGCCATCCTCTATGCGGCTCACATGGCCAAGCCATCTCAAGCGCCGCTGCCTCAGTAGTGTGTATAAGCTGGGGATGTTGGCCGCCTCGAAGACTTCTGTGTTGGAGATACGGTCCTGCCACCTGATGCCAAGTATTCTCTGGAGGCAGCGAAGATGGAATGAATTGAGACGTCGCTCTTGGCTGATATACATTGTCCAGGCCTCGCTGCCATAGAGCAAGGTACTGAGGACACAGGCTTGATACACTCAGACTTTTTTGTTCCGTGTCAGTGCGCCATTTTCCCACACTCTCTTGGCTATTTCGGACATAGCAGTGGAAGCCTTTTCCATGCGATTGTTGATTTCTGCATCTAGAGACAGGTTACTGGTGATAGTTGTGCCGAGGCAGATGAACTCTTGAACCACTTCCAGAGCGTGGTCGCCGATATTGATGGATGGAGCATTTCTGTCGTCCAGTCCCATGATGTTCGTTTTCTTGAGGCTGATGGTTATGCCAAATTCGTTACAGGCAGCCGCAAACCTGTCGATGAGACTTTGCAGACACTCTTCAGTGTGAGATGTTAAAGCAGGATCGTTAGCAAAGAGGAGTTCCCTGGTGAGGACTTTCCGTACGTTGGACTTAGCTCTTAGACGGGTAAGGTTGAAATACCTGCCCCCTTATCTTGTGTGGAGGAAAATTCCTTATTCTGAAGACTTGAACGCATGTGAGAGCAGCAGGGAGAAGAAAATCCCAAACAGTGTGGGTGGAAGAAAACAGCCCTGTTTCATGCCACTCAGGATAGGAAAGGGGTCTGATGAGGTGCCGCTATGTTGAATTGTGCCTTTCATATTGTCAAGGAATGAAATGACGATACTTGGTAGCTTTGGTGGGCATCCAATCTTTTCTAGTAATCTGAAGAGACCACGTCTGCTGACGAGGTCAAAGGCTTTGGTGATATCAATGAAAGCAACGTAGAGGGGCATCTGTTGTTCGCTGCATTTCTCCTGCATCTGACGAAGGGAGAACAGCATGTCATCTCTCTGCTGCAAAGCCACAATGTGCCTCAGAGTATACGCGCTCGGTCAGCTTCTGGAGCCTGTTTAAAGTGACTCGAGCAAAGACTTTCCCCACTATGCTGAGCAGGGAGATTCCACGGTAGTTGTTGCAGTCACCGTGGTCACCTTCGTTTTTGTAGAGGGTGATGATATTGGCATCGTGCATGTCCTGAGGCACTGCTCCCTCGTCCCAGCACAGGCAAAGCAGTTCATGTATTGCTGAGAGTATAGCAGGCTTGGCACTCTTGATTATTTCAGGGGTATCGCTGTCCTTCCCAGGGGCTTTTCCGCAGGCTAGAGAATCAATGGCATCACTGAGTTCCGATTTTGTTGGCTGTACATCCAACTCATCCATGACTGGTACAGGCTGGGCTGCATTGAGGGCAGTCTCAGTGACAGCATTCTCCCTGGAGTACAGTTCTCGGTGGCGCTCAACCTAGCGGTCCATTTGCTTGCGTTGGTCAGTGATTATTTCCTCTGATTTAGATTTGAGGGGGTGCGATCTTCTTGATGGTCGGCACAAAAGCTCTCTTAATGCCATCATACATTCCTCTGATGTTTCTGGTGTCTGAGGCCAACTAAATATGACTGCATAGGTGTTGCCAGTAGTCAGTTGTGCAGCGCCTGGCTGTTCTTCGTGTAGTGCTTCTGGCTGCTTTAAGTATTACGGATGTTAACTCGCTGCGGTTTTCATGTTGTTGAACAAAAGAACAAAAAGAACAAAGATAATTACAGCACAGGAACTGGCCCTTCGGCCCTCCAAGCCTGCGCCGATCCAGATCCTCTCTCTAAACATGTCGCCTATTTTCTAAGGTTCTGTATCTCTTTTCTTCCTGCCCATTCATGTATCTGTCTAGATACATCTTAAAAGACTCCATCGTGCCCGCATCTACCACCTCCGCTGGCAACGCGTTCCAGGTGCCCACCACCCTCTGCGTAAAGAACTTTCCACGCATATCCCCCCTAAACTTTTCCCCTTTCACTTTGAACTCGTGTCCTCTAGTAATTGAAATCCCCACTCTGGGAAAAAGCCTCTTGCTATCCACCCTGTCTATACCTCTCATGATTTTGTACACCTCAATCAGGTCCCCCCTCAACCTCCGTCTTTCTAATGAAAATAATCCTAATCTGCTCAACCTCTCTTCATAGCTAGCGCCCCCCATACCAGGCAACATCCTGGTGAACCTCCTCTGCACCCTCTCCAAAGCATCCACATCCTTTTGATAATGTGGCGACCAGAACTGCACGCAGTATTCCAAATGCGGCCGAACCAAAGTCCTATACAACTGTAACATGACCTGCCAACTCTTGTACTCAATGCCCCGTCCGATGAAGGAAAGCATGCCGTATGCCTTCCTGACCACTCTATTCACCTGCGTTGCCACCTTCAGGGAACAGTGGACCTGAACACCCAAATCTCTCTGGACATCAATTTTCCCCAGGACTTTTCCATTTACTGTATAGTTCACTCTTGAATTGGATCTTCCAAAATGCATCACCTCGCATTTGCCCTGATTGAACTCCATCTGCCATTTCTCTGCCCAACTCTCCAATCTATCTATATTCTGCTGTATTCTCTGACAGTCCCCTTCACTATCTGCTACTCCACCAATCTTAGTGTCGTCTGCAAATTTTCTAATCAGTCCACCTATACTTTCCTCCAAATCATTAATGTATATCACAAACAACAGTGGTCCCAGCACGGATCCCTGTGGAACACCACTGGTCACACGTCTCCATTTTGAGAAACTCCCTTCTACTGCTACTCTCTGTCTCCTGTTGCCCAGCCAGTTCTTTATCCATCTAGCTAGTACACCTTGGACCCCAAGCGCCTTCACTTTCTCCATCAGCCTGCCATGGGGAACCTTATCAAACGCCTTACTGAAGTCCATGTATATGACATCGACAGCCCTTCCCTCATCAATCAACTTTGTCACTTCCTCAAAGAATTCTATTAAGTTGGTAAGACATGACCTTCCCTGCACAAAACCATGTTGCCTATCACTGATGAGCCCATTTTCTTCCAAATGGGAATAGATCCTATCCCTCAGTATCTTCTCCAGCAGCTTCCCTACCACTGACGTCAGGCTCACCGGTCTATAATTACCTGGATTATCCCTGCTACCCTTCTTAAACAAGGGGACAACATTAGCAATTCTCCAGTCCTCCGGGACCTCACCCGTGTTTAAGGATGCTGCAAAGATATCTGTTAAGGCCCCAGCTATTTCCTCTCTCGCTTCCCTCAGTAACCTGGGATAGATCCCATCCGGACCTGGGGACTTGTCCACCTTAATGCCCTTTAGAATACCCAACACTTCCTCCCTCCTTATGCCGACTTGACCTAGAGTAATCAAACATCTGTTCCTAACCTCAACATCCGTCATGTCCCTCTCCTCGGTGAATACCGATGCAAAGTACTCGTTTAGAATCTCACCCATTTTCTCTGAGTCCAAGCATAACATTCCTCCTTTGTCCTTTAGTGGGCCAATCCTTTCTCTAGTTACCCTCTTTCTCCTTATATATGAATAAAAGGCTTTGGGATTTTCCTTAACCCTGTTTGCTAAAGATATTTCATGACCCCTTTTAGCCCTCTTAATTCCTCGTTTCAGATTGGTCCTACATTCCCGATATTCTTTCAAAGCTTCGTCTTTCATCAGCCGCCTAGACCTTATGTATGCTTCCTTTTACCTCTTAGCTAGTCTCACAATTTCACCTGTCATCCATGGTTCCCTAATCTTGCCATTTCTATCCCTCATTTTCACAGGAACATGTCTCTCCTGCACGCTAATCAACCTCTCTTTAAAAGCCTCCCACATATCACATGTGGATTTACCTTCAAACAGCTGCTCCCAATCTACATTTCCCAGCTCCTGCCGAATTTTGGTGCAGTTGGCCTTCCCCCAATTTAGCACTCTCCCTTTTGGACCACTCTCGTCTTTGTCCATGAGTATTTTAAAGCTTACGGAATTGTGATCACTATTCCCAAAGTAGTCCCCTACTGAAACTTCAACAACCTGGCCGGGCTCGTTCCCCAACACCAGGTCCAGTATGGCCCCTTCCCGAGTTGGACTATTTACATACTGCTCTAGAAAACCCTCCTGGATGCTCCTTACAAATTCTGCTCCATCTGGACCTCTAACACTAAGCGAATCCCAGTCAATGTTGGGAAAATTAAAATCTCCTATCACCACCACCCTGTTGCTCCTACATCTTTCCATAATCTGTTTACATATTTGTACCTCTATCTCACGCTTGCTGTTGGGAGGCCTGTAGTACAGCCCCAACATTGTTACCGCACCCTTCCTATTTCTGAGTTCTGTCCATATTGCCTCACTGCTCGAGTCCTCCATAGTGCCCTCCTTCAGCACAGCTGTGATATCCTCTTTGACCAGTAATGCAACTCCTCCACCCCTTTTACCTCCCTCTCTATCCCGCCTGAAGCATCGATATCCTGGGATATTTAGTTGCCAATCATGCCCTTCCCTCAACCAAGTCTCAGTAATAGCAACAGTGCAATGCGCTTAGCGGCTAGGATAGGTTCCAGCTCTTCAATATGATATTTAAACCAGTCTGCTTTCCTCTTCGCACGTTTGCTGCAGGTGGTCAAAGCTGACTCATAGATGGCGTCTCTGATGTGGGCCCACTTGGTCTCAGCATCCCCTGTGGGAGTGTTTTGAAGGGCTGTTACAAGTGAAGTTAGAAATTTTTGTAACAGCTGTGGATGATAAAATTCTGCTCCTGTTGAGGCGCGGGTGGCCCTTCTGCTTGGAGTGATGCAACTTCTTTGGTCTGAGTCTAACCTTGATGCACACCAGGGAGTGGTCGGTGTCGCAGTCCACACTGTGGAAGCTGCGTGTGATTTGAACACTGTTTAAGGAGGCTTGCCTTCTGATGATGAGGTCGAGCTGGTGCCAAGGACGCGATCTTGGCTGCCTCCAAGAAACCTGGTGACAGGGTTCAGTGTGAAAGAACGAGTTGGTGATGCAGAGGTTATGATAGGTACACAATTCAAGCAGTCGCTGTCCATTCTCATTCATCCTTCCAACGCTATGGCGCCCAAGGCAGGAGGGCCATGTGTCATGGTCGGCCCCAACCCTGGCATTAAAGTCCCTCAGCAGGAACAAGTGTTCGGTGTTGGGGATGCTACTAATGATATTATGGAGTTCCTCGTAGAACTCGTCTTTCGCTTCAGGTGGGGAGCAGAGTGTTGGAGCTGAGCAGGTGTACTGTACCAGAGGTGGTGAGCAGTCGGATGGACAGTATGCATTCCGAGCCATTTGAGGGAGGCTCTATTATGCTGAGCAAGGCGTTTCTGATGGCAAAGCCCACTCCATGCTGTCTTGGTTCTTCAAGATCCCTCCCCTGCCAGAAGAATGTGTAGTTTTGCTCTGTTGGAGATCCACTCGCAGGGAAGCGTGTCTCCTGTAGTGCTGCAATGTCTACATTGAGTCTACTGAGTTCGTTGTCAATGATGGCGGTCTTCCGAGAATCGTTGATTTGTGTAAGGTCTTCCGACAGGCCAGGACACATAGTTCTGACGTTACAGCTTGCAAAGCGAAGGGCTGGTACCTTCTTTTCTTTTTTTCATGCTTTTTGATGCGGTGTGGCAGTCCACTTTTCAGGCAATGACACTGAGCTCCAAGCACCCATTGAAGCAGGTGGACTGTGGCGGGACAGAACCTTATTGACCGGGGGATGCCCGGTTTGAGGTGGGCGTAAGCTGTCCAGTGAGGTGCGATGACCTCTCCCACCGACAAAGGCAATCCGTGACGCCCAAACTCTACGCCAATCGTGCTGGACTTATAACCCGGAACTGCTGCCTTCCATGTTGTTTCAGTCGCTGTGAGGCGACTATGGAGTGACCTCTCCATGGCGCATGCCTGGGCGAATGTATGGAGGTTGAGAGTTACTCGGCCTTTTTGGTGGGGTCAAAAGGAGTGCAGAGCACCACGTTTGGCACCGGTATGGCTGCAGGATCTGCTGGAAACATGCCAAAGGTGACCGCCTACGGGGTTCCGCTCCGGATTTTCTGTTCGGGTTTACTCCCTTAGCCTTGGTCTCTCCCGAGACGCCCACAAGGCAGTGGGATTGTTAGGGCCCCTACACAGGGGTAGGAGGTTGCGGGTGGGAGGAGGGGGTACGAGGGGAGGGATGGAGGGAAGGGGGTGCGAGGGGGAGCTGGTAAGAGGGCTGTAAGGGGTTAGGGGGCTGCAGGGGAACGGGGTGCAGGGGGAAGATGGTGCGATGGGGTAGCTGGGAAGGTGTTTGCGAAGGGGAGGGGGTGGGGGTGGGGGTTGCTGGCGGCTGAGCTGAGAGAGTGGAGCTGGGAAGGGGAAGGGGAAGGGGGGTGGAAGGGGTCGGGGAAGGGGGGAATGGGAAAAGGGGATGCAGGTAATAAACCATTTCATCAGTTCCCACCATCGACGCCGGGAAAGCTCATCCGCATCCTCCCGGAGCTGAGCGACAGCCTCGGGCGCCAGTACCAGCAGGAATTCGCCGACATTGCGTTGCAGATGCTGTCTGAGCCATCGCCTGCGGGCGCTCGGAAATTGCGGCCGAGGTACCGTTCGTGCCTGTTTGCGTGTTCGGGGCACCTTTTCGCAAGGCTTCCCCTCTGTGATAGACTTATTTCCCTACGATCCCGCTGGTCCTTCGTCTCCACAATGGTCTTACCGCACGCCGTGGCCACGGACACTCTGGACGGTGTAGGCAGCAGGATCGGAGATCAAAGTATCACCTGCTATAATTTGCATTTTCGTCCGGATTACGTTCTATTTCATTGAGTGCTCCATGAGGAAAACAAAGAGCAAGTATGAGTGGGGGAGGGCAGTGTGCCCAGGTAACATAAACTAGCTGTTAGCTTGTAGTTAGCGCTAAAATGAACTGATTAAAGAGCCAGGGGAGTTTAAACAGTAGAAGAGGGTAGATTAGGGGAAAAAAAACACTAAGAATGGGAGCAGATGTCCATGGATAGAGTTGAACAGCATGGGAGCTCCCTTGAGATAGAATTGAACAGCAAGGGAGCTTCCTAGGGAGCTTATAGCCCAGGAGCCATCTTGAACTCCCAGCAAAGTGATTGTCTCCTTTTTGTTTTTACCTTCCAGCCATATGTCTCGTTTGAGGAACCTTCTGAGATATCAATCCTCCTTACTGCAGTAATTGACTCCTTGATCAATACTGCAATGCCACCCCCTCTTACACCACCACCCCCACTCATCCATCCTCCACCGTCACACCTGAAGGGTCTATATCCTGGAATATTGAGCAGCAAGTCCTGCCCTTCGGTCAACCATGTCTTTGTGATAGCAATAATATCATATTCACATTTGTTAATCAACACCCTCAATTCATCTGCCTTACTTATAAGACTCTTTGAGTTAAAATTGTTGCATTCGGGCCATACATTATTCACTCTACCTTCCAGACTGACGTAACTTATCCTCTATATTTGGCTGTATATCACCCCCTACTGTATCTTCACTTTGTATCCTATCCCCCTCGAATATTAATTTAACCTTACACCACCGCCTGACCCCACCTAATCCCCACACCCAGCGCCGTCCCCCACCAACATCACTAGCAAACCTCCCAACAAGGATGTTGATCCCATTCCGGTTCAGGTGCAACCTGTGCAACTTGTACAGGTCCCACCTCCACCACAAACGGACCCAGTGGTCTAGGAAGCTAAAGCTCTCGCTCCTGCACCATGACTTCAGCCACATCTTCTTCTGCGTTATTCTCTTATCCCTTTACTCTATAGCACGTGGCACCAGGAGTAATCCAGAGATTACAACCTTTGAGGCTCTGCTTTTTAAACGGTGGTTTAGCTCCCTAAATTCTTGTTGCAGAACCTCATTGATCTTTCTGCTTATGTCGTTGGTACAAAAGTGAACCACGACCTCTGTCTGTTCACCCTCCCCCTTCTGAATGTCCTGCATCCGCTTCATGACATCCTTGACCTGAGCACCAGGAAGGCAAGATACCATCCTCGAGTCAAGTTTTCGGCAACTTAAACGCCTATCTGTACCCTTTACATTAGATTCCCCTATCACAAAAGTTCTCCCACACTTCTCCCTTCCATTCTGTGCAGCAGAGCCACCCGTGATGCTTGGCTCCTGCTTCATTCCCCTGAGAAGCTATCTCCCCCAACAATATCCAAAGTGGAAACTCTGTTAGATAGGCATATGGACCTAGCGGACTCCAGAACTACCTGCCTAGTTATTTTACTGTCTAGTGGTTACCATTTCTATCGAGCAGTCTTTAACTGCGTTGTGACCACCTCCCTGTCCGAGCTAACCACGATGATCTCAGTCTCGCGGATGCTCCACAGTGTCCCCAGCCATCGCTCCAGACCTGAAATAAACCGGATTTCAAGTAGCTGCAGCTGGAGACATTTCCTTTACCTAAACACTGGACGTGCCCCTGACTTCCCACGTTGTACAGGATGATCACTCCACGCTGCCAATCTGCCCTGCCATGAGTTGCCCTTAATTTACTCAAATGAATTGAGTTTAATTGCATTAGGGACGTTGATTTTCTACTAAGAAGAGTACTTACTATATTAAAAAGTTCTTGCGGTTCTTGTTGGTTTATCACCTCCTCATCACCCACACCCCCCCCCCCCCCCCGCCTCCACCTCTCCAATCCATACACCATCTAGACTTGGACACATATCACCCTTCCTTCATCATCACTGGGTTAAACGTCTGAAATTATTTCTGTAACCGTATTGAGGGAACATCTTCACCACACAGACTGCAGTAGTTCAGGATGAAGACACACCCTTTCCGCATGGTAATCAGGGATGGGGAAGTAGTGCCGGCCTTGTAAGTGTCACCATTAACTTGAGAACAAATAGGTATGAAATAAAATAGGGATAAAATCAATGAGTTTGTAATTGACAGATTGAAACCAGGTGAGGCCTGTGATCAGAATGGGATCTCATTCTCTGCAAAGATATTGTTATCACAACTTGCCTCACCAGTCAATTGTGTTTGCTGTTCTGCTGTTACCTTTACCAGAGAAAAAGTAACAATTAATATCTGGCTCAGAAACTACTGAATGTCAATTCTGTAGATGGGAATCGGTGTTCATATTTTCTGTTATTACAGTATCAGAGGATCAGACAGTACAAGATGAGGCCATTCGATCTATCGTGTCTGTCATACCTGTTTGATAGTTAACCCCAATTATACCGTCTTTTCTGTTCTTTTCCTATCAGTCTGTAAGTCTCACTGCCCCAAACCCCGCCCACTCCACTGGTCACCTACATTTCTCCAACTCCATATTCAAAGTTATTATTAAATCTGCTTCCACGAGCCTTTCAGGCCATGAATTACTGATTCTAGAGCGCGATCCCTTTCTCCCCTTGGTTCTTTTGCCATTTACCTTAAAACTTGCTCCTCTGATTACTGACCTTTCTTAAGAATCTCCTTATTCAATCTGTCAAAATCTGACAAAAATTCGCCCTTTTACTGTATCTTTTCTGAGGAGAACACTCCCAGTTTCCAGTCACCCTAGAGACCTGAATTCCCTCATTCCTGGTAGCATTCTAGTAAATCTCCTCTGCACCAACTTCATGAATGTAACATAGTTCCTAAAGTGTAGAACCAGAACTGATGAAAATAATCCAGCTGAGGCTGAACCAGTGAAGTTTTCACATGACATGCTTGCTTTTGTACTCTATGCGCCTATTTATAAAGTCAAATATCCAATCTGCCTTTTTAACTGGCGTACTAACGTGTCAAAGACCTATGATCAAACAACTGCTCTGCTCCTGCTCCTCCTTTAAAATTGGACCATTTAGTTTATATTCATTATTCTTCCAAAATGTATCCTTCAAACTCCTCCATATTAAACTTCATCTGCCATGTGCCTGCTCATTTCATCCGTCTCTCTCTATCTCCCTGAAGCTTGCTGCTCTGGTCCTCACTGTTTACATGTCTAGTTCTGTGCTATCTTCCAACCTTGCAGGCTTGTCCTCTTTAACTTTACATCATTTATCTGTGTTCCAAATTCCAGCCCCACGCCCTCGTCGGGGAACCTGGATAATGAGTAAGAATAAGTCGATCAAAACAGGGTGAAGTACAGCGGGACTCTTTATGTCCTGGGCAGCTTCCGTTATTGTGAAAGCCTGTTAGGAATCCTGGAAATACTCAGCAGACACAGCTCTGGCAAGCAAGTCCTCAACACAGAATAGATGGAGGAAGATGTGCCATCTGAAATATCTCAATGACTGTTCTGGCAATGAATGCTGCAGCAAAACAAAACCGCCCAATTGTCTTGGTTTCCTTGCCACAAGAACACAAGACATAAGAACAGGAGTAGACCATATGGCCCATCAAGCCTGGTCCGTTATTAAACACCATCATGGCTGATCTTAGGCTACAATTCCACTTTCCTGCCCACTCCCCATATCCCTTGATATCCCATATCCCCAAAATCTCTCTAGAACAGCCTGTCAAGTTATGTGTTGAAGCTAGTGTGCCACAGTTTCTCCACGTTAACCAATGTCGCACTCAGGCACCTTCCTTTCTGAATACATCTCTCAGCCCTTCGGTGACCTGCAAATCGCAACAGGAGTATGATTGTGTTGTCTGGAAACGTCTGGTCATGATCCGGGTGAAAATGATTTTCCTCATGTCCCCTCTAATCCTTCCACCAATCACCATATATCTGTGCCACTGGTAATTTACTTCTCCGCTGGGGGAAACAGGTCATTCCTGTCTACTCTATCTAGACCACTCATAATTTTGTACACCTCTATTCGTCCACCCCCTCTGCCTCCTCTGTTCTAAGGTGTGCATTACTAGCCGATCCAATCTTTCCTCATAGCTGCAACTTTCGAGCCCTGGCAGCATTCTTGTAAATCTCACCTCTACTTCCTCCAGAGCAATCATGTCCTTTCTGTAATCTGGTGACCAGAACTGTACGCAATACTCCAACTGTGGCCTAACCAGTGTGATATACAGTTCCAGCATTACATCCCTGCTTTTGTATTCTATATATCGGCCAATAAAGGGAAGCATTCGATATGCATTGTGCACCACTCTATCTACCTGCCCTGCCACCTTTAGGGATCTGAGGACATGCACTCCAAGATCTCTCACTTCTTCTACACCTCTCAATATCCTCCCGTTCATTGTGTACTCGCTTGATTTATTTCCCCTCCCCAAATTCATTACCTTACACTTACCTGGATTGAATTCTATTTTCCACTTTTCCACCCACGCAACCAAACCATCGATATCTTTGTGGAGTCTACAGGTATCCTCTTCACTATCAGCTAACTGGCCAACTTATGTGTCATCAATAGATTTTCCAAACCTGCCTCCCACATGCACGTCCAAATTATTAATATATCTCAGAAACATCAAGGGACCCAACAGTAAGCCCTGTGGGACGCCACTGGAAACAGCATTCCATTCACAAAAAATAGTTCACTGTTACCCTTTGTTTTCTGTCCCTGAGCCTTACTGGATCCAGCCTGCCACATTCCCCTGTATCCCATGGGCTTTCATTTTACTGACCAGTCTGCCATGTGGTACCATGTCAAATGCCTTACTAAACTACATGTAGACCACATCCACTGCACTACCCTCATCAATCCTCTTGTTACTTCCTCAAATATATCAATTAAGATAGTGAGACACGACCTTCTCTTGGCAGATTCATGCTGACCATCTCTGAGTAATCGGTGCCCTTCTAAGTGGCAGTTCATACTGTCCCTCAGAATGGAATTTAACAACTTACCCACCGAGTTCAGGCTGACCAGCTTATAATTATTTGGCCTATCCATCCCACAATGGTACAACATTTGCAAAGCTCCAATCCTCTGGTACATCTCCTGTATGTGATGGGGATATTAAGATGATCCTCCGTGCATTCATTATTTCCACTCCGGCATCTTTTAACAGCCTGGGATGCACTACATCCGGCCCTGGTGATTTATCCACTTTCAAGGATGCCAGACCCTCCAGTACTTCCTCTCTCATTCTGCTTATCATATCTAATATTTCAAAAAACTCCTTCTTTAACTACAATGCCTGCATCATCCCTTTCATTTCTGAGGACAGAGACATATAACTCATTAAGAACCCTGCCCCCATATTCGGCATTCACACAGAATTTCCCTTGTACATCTCTGATTGGTCCTGCCCTTTCCTTAGCTATCCTCTTGCTCTTAATGTACTGATAAGACATCTTTGGGATTTCATCGATTTTACCTGTTAATAATTTTTTCATGTCATCTCTTTGCTTTTCAATATTATTTTTTTACTTCACCCCTGGACTTCCTAAATTCCTCTAGGCTTCCTAGAGTATGAAGATTTTTGTGATAGTCCTCAACTTTCTTTTTCTGCTTTAACTTAGCCTGTAATCTTTTAGATAACCAAGGGCTCCAGACATGGCAGTACCACACACACACACGCACACATAAACACATACACACACAAGTGTGCGCGCACACAAAAATGCATAAACGCGATCACATCACGGGCATTGAGCCGGACACAGAAGCATACACCCACACATAGATTACAAGTCAGGTACTGAGGAACACGAACACACACACACACGCACACACACACACGCACACACACACATACATGTACACACGCACAGATACACACTCATGCACACATAGGCACAAAGATACAAATAGGCACAGAGCACAAGACAGGCATGCCATGCGCGCGCACACACGCATAAAAACACACACATGGACACAAAATACATTTGAGGTCCTGAAACAGAAACACACTGCACAGCAGAACCCAGGCGCTGCGTGAGAGATGCACGCACACAGGCACACACCAACACACACGCAAACACAGATACAAACAAATCGAAACAAACACGCAGACACACACACACACACAGCATAGCCCAGGCCCTGAGACATACACACGCATGCACAAGGCAACAGAAGCACTGAAACACGGGCATAGCACAACCCAGGGCCTCACACACGCACTCTCTGTCTCTCTCTCACACACACACACACACACACACACACACACACACACACACACACACACACACACACACACACACACACACACACACACCTCACACACACAAGTACTGGCACAGAGATACAAATTGACACAAAGCACAAGCCTGGCCATGACATACAGACACACACAGACAGAGAAACACGCACAAGCACGCAGAAAAGCAGCACCACAAAGGCCCTGCGACAGCCACACACATAAACACCTACGTACAGACATACAGACACGCACACACAAAGACACATACAAGCACAGCACGACCCACGCCCTGCAACAAGCACGCATCCACGCACACCAACACACAAAGACACATACAAACACACATACACACACACACACTCTCATACAAACACAAACACTGAGACAATTGCACAGACAATAATGCACACAGACACAGAGACACCCAGACGCGTGCACAGCCACACACACAGATACACAGCACAGCCGAGCCCCTGAGCCACACATACACACACATAGCCAAACGCTCACACATAGATCAGCAAGGGCACTGATACAAACAAACAAGTGTGCACACACACAAACACACATATACACACGCAGGCACTGAGACACAAATAGGCACATAGCACAAGCCAAGCCATGATAAACAACGGCACAGACACACAAAGACCGAGACACACTGCAGATCCCAGGCCCTGAGACGCACAACACATATACCTAGACTGAGCCACACCCACCCACACACAAACACAGCAAAACAAACACACGCAAGCACACCCACACAGACAGACACACACACAGGCACAGCATTCGCCCTGAGAAACACGCAACCACCCACTCACACACGCACAACCACCCACACACAAACAACCACCCACACACACAAACAACCAACCACATAACTACACCCACACAACCAACCACCCACACAAACACACTCACACCCACATGCACACGCGCAACTACAACCACAGACGCATGCACATACATACATAGACACAAGCAGATCACGCCACTGGCACTGAGGTGACACTGAAACAGACAAACAGACGCATGCACACATGCACACACACACACACCACAGGCATTGAGACCGAATCTCTCAGTCAGTCCAACATTTAACTTTGTATACAAGAGCAAAGTTCTGCAGATGCTGGTATTCTGAAAGAAAAGGTAGAGAAAATGCTGGAAGTATTCAGAAGGTCTGGTAGCATGTGTGGAGAGAGATTGGTGACCTTTTATCAGAACTGAGTGAGATTAGAGGTGAAACAGTTTTATAACCGGACAGGGAAAGGAGGGAGGGGGAGGATTATGACCAACATTGAGATTAAGCAATAATAAATAAAAACAAGAAATGCTGGAACCACTCAGCAGGTCTGGCAGCATCTGTGGAAAGAGAAGCAGAGTTAACGTTTCAGGTCAGTGACCCTTCATCGGAACTGCTTGAGATTAAGCATTTCACTATCATAGTCCCTCCTGCCTTCCACCGTATCACAGACATTCCCATTTGTTCTTTCATGTCCAATCATCTCAAAAAACCACTGGATACAGGGACACATTTATAAATCCCAAAAAGTCCTCAATCAAACTAATTACAGCCTGATGTGTAATTTCCCTGTTTATTTGCCTTCCTCACAGTTAACCTGCTGACGATTGGGATCCTGTCTCGGGGAAAGTGCGGTCTCTCCAAATGTGTCACTTGCTACCTGGTGGCCATGTCAGCGGCGGATCTACTGGTCATTATCCTCGACTTGATATTGAGACACATTCCCATTGTTTATTGGGAACAGTTTCAGTTCCTGCGATATTCCATCCCCATGTGCAATATCCACGCTGTGCTGCTTTACGCCGCCACAGACTGTTCTGTCTGGTTCACCGTCTCTTTCACCTTTGATCGATTTGTGGCCATTTGTTGCCAGAAGCTGAAAAGCAAATATTGCAGTGAGAAAACGGCGGCTGTGGTTGTGGGAACAGTGAGTGTACTGAGCTGTTTAAAGAACATATTCTGGTATTTTATGTTCACAGGTCGATATTGGCTGATGAACAGACCCTGGTTTTGTTTTGTAACAGCGGATGTTTATTACTCACGTGTCTGGGGAACAATCGAGTTCCTCCACAACAATCTAACGCCGGGGCTCCCATTTGCGTTGATTCTACTGCTCAACGCTCTCACCGTCAGACACATCTTAGTGAGCAGCAGAGGACGCAGGAGACTCCGTGCAAACAGCAGTGGGGAGAGTCGCAGAGATCCAGTGATGGAGAGTCGAAGGAAATCCATAATTTTACTGTTAGTTGTTTCGGGGAATTTCATTCTGTTATGGGCAGTGTTCATGGTCTATTCAATATGGAACCGAATGCGGACATTGCACCCTGTGACAGTATTCCTACCTGATTTTGTACAGGAATTGGGCTTAATGTTGCAGCTGCTGAGTTGCTGCACAAACACTGCGATTTATGCCGTGACCCAGACTCAGTTCAGAAGGCAGTTGAGGAATGTGCTGAAATATTCATTTACCCCAATTATTAAATTCATTCAGTAATGAGAGGAACTGAATAACCGGCAATTTTCAACAGACAGGAGGTTGGGCCTCTCGCTATAGAGTCAGAGCTGTGGGCGCAACCTATCACAGTGGAGACATAACAGGGGCGGGGCCTGTCGGTATGGATACAGAGAATCGGCGGGAATGGTTACTATGGAGACAGAGTGGTGGAGGGGCCTATCATTTGGAGACAGAGAGGGGCGGGACCTGTCACTATTGAGACAGAGTGGGTGCACGGACTGTCACAATGGAGTCAGAGCAGGGATGTGTCCTGTCACTATGGAAACAGAGCTGGAGCAGGGCTTATTGGCATGATGAGAGAGCGGGGGCCTGGCATGTCACGATGGAGGCAGAGCGTGAGCGGGCCTGTCGCTATGGAGACGGGTTGTGACCGGGACCTGTCAGTATGGAGACAGAGCATGAGCGCGGCCTGTCATTATGGTGGTGACTGAGCGGGGGGCGGTGCCTGTCACTATGGAGACAGAACAGTGGCGGGGCCTCCCATTACCACGACAGAGTAGGTGGGAGTAGGCATGGCATTTCAATAAGGATACAGAGCGGGAGCGGGGCATGTCACTATGGAGACAGAGCGCGACGTGGCCTGTCACTATCGAGGCACAGCAAGAGCAGGGCCGATGACTAATGAGACAGAGCTGGGGCGGGAACTGTAAATACGGAGGCAGGACGGGGGCGGGGCCTGTCACTATTGAAGCAGAGTGAGCAGGGCCAGTCGTTTTGGTGACAGAGCAGGTGCAGTGCCTGTCACTATGGAGGCAGAGTGGGTATGAGGCCTGTTACTAGAGAGGCAGAGCGGGCATGATGCCTGCATCTATGAAGACAGAGTGGGGCTGGCGCCTGTCACTATGGAGACAGAGAAGGGTCGGGTCCTTTCTTCCCGGGCGGTGGAGATCGGGACGGGGCGTGTTCCCCATGATGACGGGGAGTGGGGGCGGGTTCTGTTGCCATGGTGACGGGGAGTGGGGCCGGGGCCTGGCTCCCATGGTGACGTGCAGTGAGGGCGGGGCTTGTTTCGCAGGGTGAGGGGAAGTGGGGTCAGGGCCCTTTTCCCATGATGAAGGGGAGTGTGGGCAGGGACAGAGATCCATGGTGACTGGAAGTTGGGGCGGGGCATTTTTCCACGATGGGCCGGACAGGGGTTGGTGCCCGCTCCCATAGCGATTGAGAGTGCGGGGGTGGGGTTGGGGGGTGGCGGGGGCGGTGTCTTTTCCTATGGTGATGGAAAGAGGTGGCGGAGCGTGTTCCCATGGTGACAGGATGCTGCAGCCAGAATTCTTCATAATAATTTTTTTATATAGAAATACAGCACTGAGACAGGCCCTTCAGTCCACCGAGACAGGCCCTTCAGTCCACCGAGTCTGTGCCGACCAACAGCCACCCATTAATACTAATCCTACATTAATCCATATTCCATACTATATCCCTGCATTCTCATATCACCTACCTATACTAGCGGCAATTTAGAATGGCCAAGTTGCCTCTCAACCGGCAAGTCTTTGACTGTGGAAGGAAACCGCAGCCACATGGTGGAATTGCACGTGGTCAGAGGCAGAACTTGCAAACTCCGCACAGGAAGTATCCAGAATTGAACCCAGGTCGCTGGAGTTATGGGGTTGTGGTGCTAACCTCTGTGCCACTGTACCACCTAATCCTCATAATTTCTTTTTAATACAAATAATCCTTTATAATTCATTATAACCGTTGATATTCATTTATAAACATTTGCAGCCCTTGATAAACTGCTTACAATTCTTCACAGTGCTTTATATATCTTTCTAATCCTTTATGATCGTGTATGATGTATTATCCTTTATGAGCCTTTGTACGATGGCTTGGCCATCTGAGCCACATGGAAGATGGCAGCATCCCCAAGGATAAATTGTACAGTGAGCTCGTCACTGTATCTGACCCATCGGCCGTCCATGCCTCCTCTTTGAAGACGTCTGCAAACGCGACATGAAGTCCTGTGACATTGATCACAAATCGTGGGAGTCAGTTGCCAGTGATTGCCAGAACTGGTGGACAACCACAAAGGTGGGGCCAAAGTGTGGCGAGTCGAAGAGACCTGGCAGTTGGCAGGAAAAAAGACAGAAGCGCAAGGGGAGAGCCAACTGTGTAATAGCCCCGACAACCAATTTTATCTGTCGCACCTGTGGAAGAGTTTGTCACTCTAGAATTGGCCTTTATAGCCACTCCAGGCGCTGCTTCACAAACCACTGACCACCTCCAGGTGCTTACCCATTGTCTGTCGAGACAAGGAGGCCAAAGAAGACTCATTTATGATCCCTTACATTTCACACGTTCCCTAGCGTGGACAAAAAACACTGAAAATGATCACAGTGGATTGCTCTCATTTCAAACAGGCCCCCGTGGCTATCATTAAAATGGTTGCAGAGCATGCCATTGAAAGGGGTGCAGTGCATATCATGTGAAATATCCGCACTGCATATCTTTTAAAATGGTCACAGTGCATGTCATTTAAACAGGTGACAGGACATGGTACTTAAAATGGTTGCAGTGCACATCACTTAAAATGGTCACAGGGCATATCACATAAAATGGGCACAATGCATCTCACTTAAACAGGTTGCACAGCAGATCACTTAAAGGGGTTGCAGTGCAAGTAATTTAAAATGGCCTCCCTGCGTACCCTTTAAAAATGGCCTGGTGCACATTACTTAAAATTGTGGCAGTGCACATCACTTAAATTGACGGCAGTGTATGTCATTTTAAATGGCCACAGTGTAGGTCATCAAAAATGATCACAGTGCCTATCACTTCGAACGCCCGCTGTACAGGTCACTTAAAATGGTCGTAGTTCATATCACATAAGATGGAGACACTGCCTGTCACTTCAAATAGTCGTATGCATATCACATAAACGGGGCAGAGTGCATATCATTTAAAAGGTAATGCCAAATATCAAGTAAAAAGTTCACACAGCAGATGACACACAAACCAGGGGAAGGTCCAATTCAAATCAGGCCTGTGTTAATCCAATCTGGAATGGGGCTGAGTTCCAAGTAGAAACCGGGAATGGAAAAGTTCAAATCACGCCTGTGTTAATCCCAGCTGGAGTGGTACTATGTCCGATTCACGCACAAGGAAATGACCAGTATAAACCAGACCTGTGTTAGTGTCACCTCGAGTTGTACTCAGTCCCACTCAGAAAGCAGGAGATGGGCCAATTCAAACCAGGCCCGTGTTAAACCCACCTGTAATGGAATTCAGTCCCACTAACACACCAGGCAAGGTTTATGCAAACCAGACCAACGTTAAACAAATCTGGAGTTGTAATGAGTCCCACTCACAAACCAGGGAGGGGGCAATTCAAACCAGGCGGGCGCTAATCGCATCTGGAGTGGTACTCAGTCGCACTCACACACCAGGAAAGGGACAGTTGGAACTAGGCAGGTGTTAATCCCATCTGGAGAGGTACTGAGTTGCACTCAGTCTCCAGGACTGGGCCCACTCAAACCAGCCCGCTGTTAATGCCATCTCGAGTGGTGCTGAATTCCACTCACACACCACGAAAGGGCCAAGTCAACCAGGCCTCTGTTATTCCCAGCTCGAGTTATCCTGAGTCCCCCTCACACACCTGGAAATGACTAATTCAACCAAGCCGGTGTTAATCCCAGTTGGATTGGTGCTGATTCCCTCTCGCTCACCAGGAAATTGGAAATTCAAACCAGGAGTTTGTTATTCCTAGCTGGTGGATGTACTGAGCCCCACTCACACACAAGGAAGTAGCCAATTTAAACCAGGCCTGTATTAATCTCAGCTGAAGTGGGACTGAGTCACACTCAGACATCAGGAAAGGGCCCTATCAACAAACGCCTCTTTAATCCCATCTGGAGTGTTACTGAGTCCAAAACACACACCAGGAAATTGCCCATTCATACCAGGCCTGGGGTAATCCAAGCTGGTGTTCAACTGACTCTCGCTTACAGCAGGAAAACTCACACTCAAACCAGGCATCTGCTAATCCCAGCTGGAGTGAAACTGTGATCCACTCACACCAGTAAAGGGAAAAAAACAGCAAACCATGCCTCTGTTAATACCAGGTGGAGGAATACTAATTCCCAATCACTCACCAGGAAAGGGTCCATTCAAACTAGGCCTCTGTTAATCCCACCTGGAGTGGTACAGAGTCCCACTAAATCATTAAACCGGAAAGCACCAATTCAAACCAGGCCTGTGTTAATCCCATGTAGTGTGACAATGAGTCCCAATTACAAAGTAGGAAATGGCTAATTCATACTAGGCCACTGCTAATCCCTTGTGGAACGGTGCTGAATTCAACTCACTGTCCAGGAAATTGCCAATTTTAACCTGGCCTGTGTTAATGCCATCTGCAGTTGTACTGATTCCCACACCAGGAAAGGACCAATTCAAACCAGGCCTGTGCTAATATCAGCTGAAGAAGTATTGATTCCCACTTAGATACCAGGAGAGGACAATTCAAACAAGGCCGGTGTTAATCCGTGTTGGAGTAGTAACTGTGTCGCACTCACTCACCAGGAATGGGCACATTCAATCCAGGACTCTTTTATTCGTAGCTGGAATGGTACAGAGTTCCACTCACTTACCAGGAAAGGGCCCATTCAAACCAGGCCTGCGTTAATTCCAGCTGGAGTAGAGCTGAATTCCACTCATGCACCAGGAAAGGGTGAATTTAAACCAGGTCTGTGTTTATCCCAGTTAGCTGGGTACTGAGTCCCACTAACACCAGCACCAGGAAAGAATCAATTCAACCAGGCGTCTGTTATTCGCAGCTGGAGTGGTACTGAATCCCGCCCACGCACCAGCAAAGGGTTAATTCAACCAGGCCAGTGATAATCTCAGTTGGAGTGGCACTTAGTGCCACCCACTCAGCAGGAAATGGACAATTCAAATCACGCGGATTTGACTCTGCTGGAGTGGTCCTCAGTCGCACAGAGACACAAGGAAGTGGTCAATTTAAACCATGGCTTTGTTAATCCCAAATGAATTGCTACTGAGTCACACTCACTCAACAGGAAATGCCCGATTCAGGCCAGGCCTCTCTGAATCCCTGCTGGACTGGTACTGAATACCATTGAATACTGAAAAAGGGCCAGTTTTAAACCAGGCCTCTGTAAATCCCATTTAGAGAGTACTAAGTCCCACTCGCACACAAAGAAAGGGCCAACTCAATCCATGGCTGTGTTCGAAGCCTGACTGGGACTCAGCGCGACACACACACCAGGAAAGGGCCAATTTAATCTGGGCCTGGGGTCTTCCCAGCTGGAATGGCGCTGAGTCCCACTCACACGCCAGAAAATGGCAAATACAAACCCGGTCTCTGTTAATTCAGTTGGACTGGAACTGAGTCCCAATTACACACAGGATAGAGCAAACACAACTAGGCCTGTGTTGATCCCTGCTAGCGTGGTACCGAGACCCACGCACACACCAAGAATGGCGGATTCAAACCAGGATTGTGTTAATCCCAGTTGGAGATGAAATAACTCCCACTCGGACACCAGGGTAGACAAATTCAGTCAGGCCTAGTTTAATCCGAGCTGGAATGGTACTTGGACCGACTCACACACCAGGAAAGGTCCAACTCCATCCAGACATGTGTTAATTCCATCTGGAGTTTTACGGAGTCCCATTCACACAGCCGGAAATGGAATGTACAAACCAGAATTGTGTTAATCCCAGTTGGAGTAGATCTAACTCTCACTGACACACTACGATAGAGCGAATTGAACCAGGCTGTTGTAGTCCCAACTGGCATGGTACTGAGTCGCTGAAAAAGACCAGAAAGTGCAACATGAAACCAGGCCACTGTCCATTCTACATGATGGTACTGAGTCGCACTCATACACCAGGAAAGGACCAGCTGAAATAGGCCTGTGTCAATTCCAAACGGTGCATTACTGAGTCCCAGAAACATACCTGGAAAGGGCAAATACAAAGCAGGTCCCGGATAATCCCATCTGGAGTCGTACTGTCTCCCACCCATCCATCATGAAATGGCCAATCAAAACCAGCCCTGTGCTAATCCCAGCTGGAATGGAACTTGGTCACACTTATACAGGAGGGAAGGGCGAATTCAAACCAATGCTGTGTTAATCCCTGCTGAGTGGAACTGAGTCCCACTCACCCACCAGGATAGGGCAGTTTCAACCCAGGCCTGTGTTAATCCCAGAATGAATGGTCCTGAGTCCCACTCACAGACCAGAAATCGGCCAATTGAATAAATACATTTGTTAATCACAGTTGGAGTGGTACTGAGACCCACTTACGCAACTGGAAAGGGCGAATACAAAGCAGGATTCTGTTACTCCCAGTTAGAGTGGAACTGAGACCCACACACACCAGGAAAGTGTCGATTCAAGCTCGGCCAGGGTTAATCCCACCTGGAGTCATATTGAGTTCCACTCACAGACCAGGGAATGGCCGTTTGAAAACAGGCCTGTGTTGATCCCAGCTGGAGTGGCACTGCGTCCCACTCATACACCAGGAAATTACCAAGCGTCTGGAGCTGTTCTGAACCCAACTCACACACCAGGAAGGGGCCAACTGTTACCAAGCCTCTGTAAATCACAGCTGGAGTGGTACTGAGTCTGACTCACTCACCAGGAAAGGGCCACTTCAAACCAGGCATCTGTAAATCCCTGCTGGAGTGTACTGAGTCTCAATCACACACAAGGAAAGAGCGAACTCATAACATGCCTGCATTATTCCCAGCTGGACTGGTACTGAGTTCCACTTACGCAACAGGAAATGGCCAATTCAAACTACGCCAGAGTTAATTCGAGCTGGAGTGGGACTGCGTCCAAATCACACACCAGGATAGAGTAAATTCAAACAGGCCTGAGTTAATCCCAGCTGGAATGGTTCTGACTCCCACGCACACATCAGGACATGACCAGTTGAATCGAGACATTAACTAATCATAGTTGGCGTTTTTTTGAGTGACACTCACATACCAAGAAATGGCGAATACAAAACAGCACTGTGTTAATCCCATTTGCAGTGGAATTAACTCCCTTTCACATACCAGGGTCGAGCAAATTCAACCAGGCCTATGTAAATCCCATCTTGAATGATACTGAGTCCCGTTCACGCACAAGTAAGGAGCGAATTCAAAGCAGGCCTGCGTTAATTCCATTTAGAATAGCACTGAGTCCCACTCACGCACCAGGAAATGTCCAATTCAAACTCCGCTTCTGTTAATCTCAGCTGCAGTGGTAATGAATCCAACTGAAACGCCAGGAAGGGGCCAATTCTATCCAGACATCAGTCTATTCCTGCTGGAGTAGTACCGAGTCCGACTCACACAATAGGAAAAGGTCAGTTCAAACTAGGCCTGTCTTAATCCCAGCTGCAATGACTCTGAGTCATACTCACACACCAGGAAAGAGCCAAATGAATCCAGACGTTAGATAATCACAGTTGGAGTGCGACTGAATTCCACCCACACGCCAGGTTATTTCCAGTTGAAGTGGTACTGAATCCCACTCACACACCAAGGAATGGCGATTTGAAAGCAGATCAGTGTTAATCCCAGCTGAATTGGTACTGCGTCCTGCTCATGCACCAGTAAATGGCCTATTGAAAAGGGGCTTCTGTTAATCACAGCTGGAATGGTACTGAATCCAACTCAGATGCCAGAAAGGGGCCAATTCTTACCACGTATCTGTATGTCAAGGCAGGAGTGGTTCTGAGCCCCACTCACTCACCCGGAAAGGGCCAATTTTTATTTATTTATTTAGAGATACAACACTGAAACAGGCCCTTCGTCACACCACGTCTGCGCCAACCATCAACCATCCGTTTATATTAATCATACATTCCTACCACATCCCCACATTCCCCGACTACCTACCTATACTAGGGGCAATTTATAATGGCCAATTTACCTATTAACCTGTAAGTCTTTGGCTGTGGGAGGAAATCGGAGCACCCGGCGAAAACCCACGCAGACACAGGGAGAACTTGCAAACTCCACACAGGCAGTATCCAGAATCGAACCTGGGTCACTCAAGCTGTGAGGGTGCGGTGCTAACCACTGCGCCACTGTGCTGCAACATGACTTTGTAATTTCCAGCTGGACTGGCACTGAGTTCCAGTCACATACCAGGAAAGGACCAATTCAAACTCGGCCAATGTTCGTCCCATCTGGAGTGGCACTGAGTCGTACTCACACACCAGGAAATGGCGAATATAAACCATGCCTCTGCTAATCACAGTCGGAGTGGATCTGACTCCCAGTTACACAACAGGATGGAGCAAATACAACCATGCCTGTGTTAATCCCGGCTGGAGTTGCACTGTGGCCAACTCACACACGAGGAAATGGCGAATACAAAACAGGATTGTGTTAATCGCAGTTGGAGTGGAATTACCTCCCTCTCACATGCTATTTTACAGCAAATTCAACCAGTGCCTGTGTTAATCCCATCTGAAATGGTACTGAGTCCCACTCAGATACTATGAAAGGTCGAAAGGTCGAATTGAAAGCGGGCATGTGATAATCCCAGTTGGAGTTGGCTGAATCGCACTGACATCCCAGAAAACGGCCAATTCAAACCAGGCATCAGTTATTCCCATTTGGAGGGGTAATGAGTCCCACTCACACACCAGGAAAGAGCCAGTTCAAACAATCACTGTGTTAATCCCTGCTGAGTGGAACTGAGTCCCACTTACACACCAGGAAATGGCACATTCAAACCAGGAATGTTAATCCCAGTTGGAGTGAAATTGAGTCCCAATCTCACAGCAGCAAAGCACCAGTTGAAAGCAGGCTTGTGTTAATCAAAGCTAGAGTAGTACTGAGACCCACTCACACAGAAGGAAATGGCCAATTCAAACACGACCTCTGTTAATGCCAGCTGGAGTCGTACTGAGTACAAGTCACACACCAGGGAAGAGCCAATTCTCACCAGGCCTCTGTAAATCCCAGATAGGTTGCTACTGAGTACCATTCATACACCAGGAACTGGCGAATACAAACCAGGATTGCTAACCCCACTTGGAGTGGAATTGAGTCCCGATCACACACTATGAA